>NW_003852411.1:28928002-28946176 GCF_000181295.1 Otolemur garnettii | reverse complement strand
GTGGAGGGCATGGTTGGCATTTTGCTTTGTGAGCCTGGAAATGTGAGAGAGAGAGAGGTAGAAATGTGAGGGAGATGGCGCCGCTGGTACCTGCGCTTGACGTCCTTGATGGGGAGAGAGATCAATCAGTATGTGCTGTGGTGCACTCCTTTGGCCACTGTGAAGCGTCCCTCTGCCAACCCCACCTGTCATCATTTGAGGGCCACCCACATCCTGTGCACAGGTGAGATGTCAGGAGGAAGGTGGACAAATGCAAATGACTGTTGGATCATCCTCCAGGCTGCTGATTCTTAACCTGGGTCCATAGCCCTCCGTCACCAAGAAAGGGATGGCAGAGCTCTGTGTCCGTGTGCGAACATTCACCTACAGAGGGGCCCGCGCTGCTGTCACATTCTCAGAGTAAACCCTCATCATTGTCAGTGAAATTCCCAGAGCTGCTGGCTTAGGTACCTCCCAGGAAATCATTCCGAAGGGCTTGGTCAGGCTAAGACAACCTTGGTGCTCACATGTTGAGAGGATGTGGCCTGGAGCCCCTGTGCCCAGCTGCTGCGCCCAGGCCAGTGTCAGATTACAGACCCAGAGGAATCAACACAGCCCAGAATTAGCCAGGCCTTTAACCACCTTAAAAGGAAGCAAGTGGGGGAATAAACAGGGTAAAGGAGCACTTGGTCTGTTCCCAGAAACCACACACATTTCCAAAGAGGGACCAAGGGGCCTTTCTGCCCAGCCCTCTAACCTGCAGCCCAGCCGTGCCAGGGGCCAGATCTCCCAGCTCTACCTCGGAAGCTCAGGCGGAGGCTGAGTCCCAATCTAGACTTTTCCGCATCTCACTCCACTTCCTCCCTTGGTCTCTCAGAGGAGGTGGAAGAAGAGAACGGGGCTCTCAGAGGAAGCTCCTTTCCCTACAAGTGGGGGCAGCATTATTGTCGGGGAAGGCAGCAGAAACAAAACCAATCCAACACAATTACATAGCACGGCAGAATGTTTGTGTTGGCTGTGAGAAATAATAAATGCGATATTTTAGATTTCTTTCCATGGCCTAAAATTCAGTGTGTGTCCGAACTCTTTCAAGCACAGAGCATCACAGAAGTATGTTCTATCCTAATTTACAGTGTTAATACTTTTTATCTGTTTATTGCAGGAACCTAAATTTTTGATGTTTTCTAGAGATTTGAAGTGAGGACTCTTTAAAAACTTTTATTCATAATTTAAGAAAAACAATCCCATATTTCATGCATGGGAAAACGCACTGAAAATACAGTAGCAACTTTTTCCTCTAAGTGTAAGCTCCGGTGACTCTTCAGGTGACCTGACCTGACCTGTTGGGTGGCTCCAATCTGCTCCCGCACGCTCCTCCTGTTCAGGAGTGAACTGTGCCTTGGATGTGCCTTTCTCTCCCACCATTGTGGAAACTAGTTATTTGTGTCTGGGATCAAGCATGAAAAATTCTAGCATAAAAATATTTGAGGAAAATTTTTTAATGCTGCACTTGAAGTTAAGCCACTGGTCTAGAAACTGGAGGGCAAAGATCATTTATTCAAACACCATACCCCCATCCCCAGCCTACCCAGAGCTGAGCGCCATCCCCCAAGCACTGCAGTAACACCATGGAAAAGCGATGCCTGGTTCTCTCTATGCTTTATAGACGAGGCCACCATCATCCTTCCCGACTGTGCTGACAGGGTGTGCTAGCAGGACACGCAAGTGCAGACGAGGGCAACGAATTTCAGCGTTTGCGTCCTGCAGACTGAATCTGCCTATAGCATTTCCTGAAGGACACTGGCAGTCAGAGGCCACCAGGAACCCCCTTCACTTCTAAAGTCTGTGCATATGCTGGTGGGGACCAGCGAGGTTTTGGGATTTATGGAATTAGCTAATCCAGGATTGTACCTTGGATGATGTCACAAACTCAGAGAATTTCTTCTCAATCAGCTTAATCTGTTCTCCCTGAGAATTGTGGAATCCTTTTGAGGTCAGTGAATCCTGGGAGTGTTCTAGAACTGTGCTTACACTCTGTCCTCTCTCCACACCCTAGAATTCCCTGGTCCAGCCTCGCTATGGTGAGAACTCAGTGATGGCTTCCCAGATGTTGGCCCTCAGAATCCCGGGGCTTTGCCCAGTGGTGGATGTGGGATGTCCCATATGGAGACTCTCACTGCACCCCCACCATGAGTGGGAACAAGAAATCATGTCCCCAGATGGACTCCCCACTTCCCTTTGGAAAGCTTCATGGGTGCGGATGGGATTTAATACCTTTCATCACTCCCAAGCAAATACACTCTGGAAACTTCATTGACCAGTGAAAGCATCTTTGAGCACTTTGCCCCCCCCCCCCGGAGGCTCCCTCCTTGCTGCCATTTGCACTGGGGGCATGGGATGAAAGCCCAGAGTCCCCACCATGGACTTCCTACTAATGAGAAAATTCCTCTGCTTTCTGTATCTAGGGACCAGCTCTCCTGAGACGCAAATCCTCTTTGTGTCCAGCTTACCTCCAGCTGCTGCCATGATAAATAGTCCAGCCCAAGGGGCTTGGGGAGGCGCCGCCCTGCAGAACAAGTCACTGGGTTATTAAAACACAAGGAAGTGAGCTTGAGGAAATATTTAAGGACCACTCAAATGCCAGGCTGGGTTCTCTCCCGTGGGAGTTGCCTGAGGAATCTTGGTTATAAAGAGCAGGAAACGTTGCCAGTAATTTTCCTTTGGAATAGCCCAAAACCAAAACAAAAAGCAACTTCCTAACAAACTGAAATTTTATTTTATTTGTATTTTATTTTTTTGCTGTGTTTAACCAGCCAGCTGTTCCCAGTGCCGTGTGCTTCACTACCTTCTTCTTTAAGGCTTCCCTCCATGTGTGCCACCTTCTGTCTAGGCTCGCATGAGTCTGGAGTGTTCAGCTGCGTCTGAGGCCACCTCACAGCAGCTTAGAATAGCTCCTGCGATCATCCTGGGAGCTGACAAGGGAGAAGCCTGGCCTTCCAAGACGGGAGGAAAGTGAACTCAGCTGTCCCTGTGAAGGGCTTCAGCAAAACGCCTGAGCTCCCTCTTTATCCTGAGCCCACAAGGAATGGCCCTGGTGCTGGACAGGAGAGTTCAGAATAAGTGTGGGCTATGCCACTGTGTCACCTCCTGGCCATCTCCTGGCACCTGGGAAATTCTGTTCCAGTCAATTCTCTTAGCTCAACTTAAATCCTGGGTCCTGTGTGTCAAGTATTGTCCGTCTTGCAGCAGGCCTGCAAGGCACAACATTGTAGGGGCTGGTCTTCTGGAGAGACCATCTGGGAAGTGACTTCACAGGTAATGAAGCTGCGGCGCAAGGCCGGGGTCCATGGCCCTGCCAGTGCCTGTCCACAGCCCCTTAACCATCAGTCAGCTGCCATATAGGTGGTGTACCCTGCAGCCAGGCTGGGAGACTTGCTTTGATGTGTGTAGGGGGGTGTCAGGCAGGTTCTCCTTGCTCCAGACCATCCTAGGCTCTGCTGCAGTGTCCCGGGACCCCCAACCCACTCAGAATCACTTTCCTACCTTTGTCCCAGGCAGTCCCTCTGCCTGGGCACCTTGCTACCTTCCTTTCTCTTTTCTCTGACTTTGCCAGGCTATGTTAATCCATCCTTTAAATTTCAGCTCAGGCATCCTTTCCTCCCAGATGGCTCCCCCCACAGCACCCCACCCCTCCTCTGCTCCCTCCTAGCATCCTGTGTTCCTGCATCCTGGCACCCACCACTCACCATGAGCTCAGGAGCAGGAACCATGCCACCTTCCTCTCTGAGCCCTCAGTCCCCAACTTAGGGCCTGGCATGTTGCGGGAGTTCAGAGATGTGCTTTGAACAGAGCTAAACTATAGTTTAACTTGTGTGGAACAGACCAGAGTGAGCTCTCGGGGAGGTCTGGGGTAGACCAGCACAACTTCTGTCAGCCCCACTTCCCCACGGTCTCTCCCCATGGGCAGCCTCTGCACCTGATCATGGACGGCACAGAGAATTGAGGGTGGCCATTTTCAAAGTGGAAAATGATTAATGGGCGAGCGTGTTGCTCACTTACCTCCAGCCAGAGCCTTCAGTAATTCTGGACAGGTGCAGCTCCACCTTGCCATGTAGCTGGCAGAAGCAAGCACTTCTGTCCAGCAAAAAGGGTCGGTCACATGTCAGTCCCAGGCACCTGCCCAGTGGTGGGAGCTGTTTACACTGCTGAGTTCCAATTCTTACTATTTTATGGTTCACAGTTTCAGATGTTGCTATTCACTGCTGCTTTACTATGTCTCTGAGGCTTCTGTATAATCCAGATATTGTGTTAATCAGTTTTTACACATTATCTGAATTGTTCTTCTCAATAATCCTTCAAGGGAGGCCTTACTAAGCCTGTTTTCAGATACAGATGTTATTCTACTGTGTTTAAAGAGATTCACACACATGATCTTGGCAGTCGCCCTGCCTCGTGAGGTAGATCTTTCAGCCTGACCTTATAGATGGGCACACTGAGATGAGGTGACGAGTGAGCAGAGAAGGGCCAGACGTTCAGACCTGAGCACCGTCTCTCCCAAACACACGGCTCTTCAGTTTCCACCGCAGCAATCTGACAATTCCGGGACGTGTTTATGGCCCAGAAACACTTTTTTTGAGTTGGACTTTCTCTAAGGATAGTGTAATTTTATTAAACACTGAATATTCACATGGGATAGGAATTTAGAGACCCATTCCCCAGTCCCTTCATTTTATAAAAGACGAAACAACGAAGATCATGCTTTTAAACATGTGAACCTGTGCCAGCATCACCTCATCGAATGCCCATGGTAACCCTATGAGGTTAGAGTCATCATCCCGTTTTCTAGATGAGGCTGACCAGAGGCTTAGGGAGCTTAGCAATTTGCCTGTAGTCACTTTACCAGTGAGTGACAGGCTGACATCTAGAAGACATTCATTCTTGAAGGTTTTTGTAAGAATGTACTCTGAATTCTAAGAACTTCAGCTGAGGTAGGAGTGCCCAGAGTACTTCTAGGGCATTTTGAATTGCAAACTCAGGGAAATTTCTCATACACTAATCCTGTTAGCAACATTGGAGGATAACTCTTCAATTGGGAGGTGAGTACTGGTTAGAGAATCCCCGCTAAAAGAATGTTTCAGATTTTGTTGCTGCGGTGGTTACTGGACCGTGCTTAAAAAAAAAAAAAAAAAAAAAAAAAAAAGCAGTACTAGTTTTCTTGATGACTGTCTGACCCCTTATGGCTATGTTTAGGTACTGCATTTCCTTTCTGCCAGAGGATTTTCATGACAAAACTAACATTAATTTATTAGATAAATACTATCCCCATTTTAAAGAAGTTTATATTTTCCTGAAGATCATTCAATAAATAGTATGTTTGGCAGTGCCCATAGCTCAGTGGGTAGGGCGCTGGCCACGTACACCAAGGCTGGCAGGTTCCAATCTGGCCCAGGCCAGATAAAAAACAACAGTGACAACTGCAACAACAACAACAAAAGCTGGGCATTGTGGGTGCCTGTAGTCCCAGCTACTTGGGAGGCTGAGGCAAGAGAATCACTTAAGCCCAAGAGTTTGAGGTTGCTGTGAGCTGTGATGCCCCAGCCCTCTACCAAAGGTAACATAGACTCTCAAAAAAAAAAAAAAAAAGTATGTTGAAGAAGAAGTAAAAGATGAAGAAATAAAGCGATGACACTTTTTAGCTAGATCTCCAGTAAGAGAGAGAAATAAAAGAAATATTTGAAAAAAGAAAAAGAATTCTCTAAAAGAAAGATTGAAATCCTGAGAATAAATGTGTATATGGTGTTTCAAATGGTATAGAGAATAAAAACTTACAATTACACTCACTCCTTATAGTGAAATTTAGGATTATAAAGACCATCTTTTAAGTTTCCAGAAATAAGAATCAGCTGTGAAGAAGAATCAGATTGATATTAGATATCTGAATAAAAAAAATTACACGTGGAAGGATAATAGCTTAATATTTTTTACAAAATATTGTTAACAAAATTTTACAATAGTGTTAACAAAAGTTAACATCATGTAGTTTGACATCTATACTAAAACAAGAACTAAAAATATATGTTTGGGCACAGCACCTGTAGCTCAAGTGGCTAAGGCGCTGGCCACATACACCAGAGCTGGCAGGTTCTAATTCAGCCCTGGCCTGCCAAACAACAATGACAACTGCAACCAAAAAATGGCTGGGCGTTGTGTGGGCACCTGTAGTCCCAGCTACTTGGGAAGATGAGGCAAGAGAATCTCTTAAAACCAGGAGTTGGAGGCTGCTGTGAGCTGTGATGCCACGGCACTCCACCCAGGACGACAGCTTGAGGCTCCTTCTCAAAATAAGTAAATTAATTAATGAATTAAAAATATATGTTTGAAAACAATTAAGACACTTTAATTTCATAGGAATTAAACATACTTCGACCTGTATAACAATAAACATTATTGGTGTTAAATACAGCTAAAATAGTAGTTTGAGCTAAATTCATAATTTCATATTTATTGGAAAATATCGAAAGCAAGTCATAGAAACCCAAAAATGCGACTAGAAATCAATGAAATAAAGAATAACGACTTAAAAACAATAATAAAAAAAAAGAATAACAAAACCAAAAGCTGGCCTTGAAAGATGAGTGAGAGGTAAAATTGATTAGTAAAAAAGAATAAGATGCAAATAAATATAGAATGAGGAAGGAGATATGACTATAGTTGCAACAAAGCATTAATAATAAAAAGTGAACTATATACCAATTGTTGAAAACTTAGAAAACACGGATAAGTTCCTAGAACAACAAAAAAAAAGGTCAAAGTTGGCAAAATAACTGAATATACTAAGAAATATTAAAAATATTTAAATAGTAATAAAAAACAACCCCCTCTCCTCATGAGTCTCAAACTCAGTTTTATAAAAAAAAATACCATATTAAAAAGTTTCAAGGCTGGCCAGGCTCAGTGGCTCAGGCCTGTAATCCTAGCACTCTGGGAGGCCGAGGCATGTGGATTGCCTGAGCTCACAGGTTCAAGACCAGCCTGAGCAAGAGCAAGTCTCCACCTCTAAAAACAGCCAGGCTTTGTGGCTGTAGTCCCAGCTACTTCAGGACGCTGAGACAAGAGGATCACATGAGCCCAAAAGTTTGAGGTTGCTGTGAGCTATGACACCACAGCATTCAACCCAGAATGACAAAGTGAGACTGTCTCAAAAAAAAGTTTCAAAGAACAGATAATCTTTACTTTAAAAAGTTACACAAAATAGTGAAAAGAGAAAGATTTATTTAAACAACACCTCAGTAAATAATAGTTCTACCTGATTTATAAGTTTTTTAAAGACTATTCTGTTTTATTTTTTTTAAACACATAGATCATGTATACATTAATGCATTTATGTGGTACAATGTGCTGATTTCATATAGAATTAGGAATGCTTACATCACACTGGTTAATATGTACCTCATCTCTTTTACTTAGTTATTGTGTTAAGACATTTATACTCTATACTAATAGATCTGACATGTACCCTTGCAATATGCACCATTGGTGTGATCCCACCATTCACCCTCCCTCATTCTGACCTCCCCCCTCCCTTCCTATTCCCCCCTCCCCCCTCCTTCATCTTGGGCCATAGTTGTGATCTATTCTTCATATGAGAGTGTGATTGTAAACTGGTTTCATAACAGTACTGAGTACATGGGATTATTTTTTCTTCCATTCTTGAGAGATACTTTACTAAGAAAGATATGTTCCAGCTCCATCCATGTAAATGTAAAAGAGGTAAAGTCTCCATCTTTTTTAAGGCTGCGTAATATTCTATGGTATACATATACCACAGTTTATTAATCCATTCATGGGTTGATGGGCACTTAGGCTTCTTCCATGAATTGGCTATTATGAATTGAGCTACAAGGAGCAATCTGGTGCAAATATCTTAGTTATAAAGTGATTTTTGGTCTTTTGGATATACACCTAGCAGAGGAATTGCAGGATCAAATGGCAGGTATACTTTTAGATCCCTGAGTATTCTCCATACTTCTTTCCAAAAGGGACGTATTAGCTTGCACTCCCACCAGCAGTGCAGAAGTGTTCTCTTTTCTCCACATCCATGCCAACATCTATAGTTGTGGGATTTTGTTATGTGAGCCAGTCTTATGGGAGTTAGATGATAGCTCAAAGTAGTTTTGATTCACATTTCTCTGATGACTAAAGATGATGATGAGCATTTTTTCATGTGTCTGTAGGCCATGTACCTATCATTCAGAGAAGCTTCTGTTCAAGTCCCTTGCCCACAATGAAATGAGATTACTTGTTCTTTTCTTATTAATAAGTTTGAGTTCTCTGTGGATTCTGGTTATCAAACCTTTGTCAGAAGCATAACCTGCAAATATCCTCTCCCATTCTGAGGGCTATCTATTTGCTTTACTTAATGTGTTCTTGGCTGTGTAGAAGCTTTTTAGTTTGATCAGATCCCAGTAATGTATTTTTGGTGTTGCCTCAATTGCCTTGGGAGGGTCCTCCTCATAAAGTATTCTCCTAGGCCAATTTCTTCAAGTGTTTCTTCTACACTTTCTCCAAGAATCTTTATAATTTCATGTCTTAAGTTTAAATCTTTTATCCAGTGAGAGTCAATTTTTGTTAATGGTGAAAGGTGTGGGTCCAGTTTCAGTTCTCTACAAGTTGCCAGCCAATTCTCCCAGCACCATTTGTTAAATAGGGAATATTTCTCCCAGTTTATATTTTTGATAGGCTTATCAAAGATCAAATGATGATAAGTATCTGGATTCATCTCTTGGTTCTCAATTCTGTTCCATATATCTACCTCTTTATTTTTGTGCCAATACCATGCTGTTTTGATCACTATAGATTTATAGTATAGTCTGAAGTCTGGTAGCATAATTACTCCTGATTCGTTTTTATTTCTGAGTAATGTCTTGGTTATTCAAGATTTTTTCTGGTTCCATATAAAATGAAGTAGTATTTTTGCCAGATCTTTAAAGTATGCTGGTGGTGCTTTGATAGGGATTGCATTAAATTTGTAAATTGCTTTGGGTAATATGGACATTTTAACAATGTTGAGTCTTCCTACCCATGAGTATGGTATGTCTTTCCATTTGTTAACATCTTGAGCTATTTCTTTTCTCAGAGTTTCATAATTCTCTTTATAGAGATCTTTCATGTACTTTGTTAGGTAAATTCCAAAATATTTCATCTTCTTTGGCACAACTGTAAAGGGAATAGAGTCCTTGACTGTTTTTTTGGCTTAACTATTATTGGTATATATAAAAGCTACTGATTTGTGAGTATTGGTTTTGTATCCTGAAATGCTACTGTATTCCTTGATCACCTCTAAGAGTTTTGTGGTTGAGTCCCTGGGGTTTTCCAGGTATAAAATCATATCATCTGTGAAGAGTGAAAGTTTGATCTCCTCCTATTTGTACACCCTTGATCACCTTCTCTTGTCTGATTGTCATGACTAAGTCTTCCATTACAATGTTAAAAAGCAGTGGAGACAATGGGCAACCTTGCCTGGTTCCTGATCTGAGTGGAAATGTTTTGAATTTTACTCCATTAAATATGATATTGGCTGTGGGTTTGCTGTAGATGACCTCTATCAGTCCCTTCTATACTTATTTTCTTAAGTGTTCTGATCATGAAAGGATCTTGGATATTGTCAAAAACTTTTTCTGCATCAATTGAGAGAATCATATGGTCTTTTTTTTTTTTTAGTTTGTTTGTGTGATGCATTATATTTATAGACCTATGTATATTGAGACCCTGGGATAAAACCCACTTGGTCATGGTGTATAATTCATTTGATGTGTTGCTGGATTCTGTTTGCTAGGATCTTGTTGAATATTTTTGCATTTATGTTCATTAAAGATATTGGTCTATAGTTTTCTTTCTTTTTTTATTTTTTTGAGACAGAACCTCAAGCTGTCCCCCTGGGTAGAGTGCCATGGCATCACAGCTCACAGCAACCTCCAACTCCTGGGCTCAAGCGAGTCTCCTGCCTCAGCCTCCCCAGTAGCTGGGACCACAGGCGCCCACCACAATGCCTAGCTATTTTTTGGTTGCAGCTGTCATTGTTTGGCGGGCCTGGGCTGGTTCGAACCCCCCACCTTGGGTGTACGTGGCTGGCGCCTTAGCCACTTGTGCCACAGGCGCCAAGCCTGGTCTATAGTTTTCTTTTCTTGTTGGGTCTTTTCCTGGTTTGGGGATCAGGATGATACTTGCTTCATAGAATGTGTTGGGAAGTATTCCTTCTTTTTCTATGTTATAAAAAAGGTTAAGTAATATAGGTACTAGTTCCTCTTTAAAGGTTTCGTAGAATTCTGATGTGAAGCCGTCTGGTCCCAGACTCTTCTTTTTTGGGAGATTTCATATAATTGATTCTATTTCAGTACTTGATATAGATCTGTTCAGCATTACCAATTCTTCCTAAGTCTAAGAAGTTGGTCAATTTCTTTCAGATTTTCATATTTCTGAGAATAAAGTTTATTGTAGTATTCATTAAGGATTTTTTGAATTTCTGAGGTGTCTATTGTTATTTCACCTTTGTCATTTCTGATTGATGATATTATGGACTTTAATTTTCTATTTTTGGTTACATTGGTCAAAGGTTTATCCATTTTGTTGAATTTTTTAAAAAAAAACTTTTTGATTCATTGATCTTTTGAATAATTCTTTTGTTTTCTATTTCTGCTCTAATTTTAATTATTTCTTTTCTTCTGCTGGGTTTGGAGTTGGAATGTTCTTCCTTTTCTAGTTGCTTAAGATGTCTCATCAAGTTATTGACTTCCTCTTTTTTCATTCTTTTGAGGAAGGCTTGCAACACTATAAATTACCCTCTGAGGACTGCCTTTGCAGTATCCCACAGGTTCTGATAATTCGTGTCTTCATTATTGTTTTGTTCCAAAAATTTGGCAATTTCCTTTTTAATCTCATCTATGACACAGGCATCATTCAGCATAAGGTTATTTAGTTTCCATGTCTTTGTATGAGTATACAGATACCTATTATTGGTGAGTTCAATTTTATTGCATGATGATCCGAGAAAATAAAAGGAATAATTTCTATACTTTTAAATTTGCTGAGGTTAGCCTTGTGACCTAAGATGTGATCAACTTTGGAAGATGTTCTATGGGCTTATGAGAAGAATGTGTATTCAGTTTTGTTAGGATGAAATGTTCTGTAGATGTTTGTTAAATTCAATTTTTGTATGGTGAAGTTTAAGTCCAAAATTTCTTTGCTTAGTTTATTATTGGAAGATCTATCCAATACTGCCAAAGAGGTGTTAAAATATCCAACTATTGTGGTGCTGGAAGATATTAAATTGCTCGTGTCTGTTAGGGTCTCCTTTATAAATTGAGGAGCATTCTGGTTGGGCTCATAAATGTTAATAATTGACATCATGTTGAGTGTTTCCCTTAACAAATATGAAGTGACCATCCTTGTCTTTCCTTACTTTTGTTGGTTTAAAGTCTAGTGTATCTGCAAACAAAATGTCCACCCCTGCTTTTTTCTGATTTCCATTTGCCTGGATTACAGATGCCCATCCCTTCACCCTGAGTCTATATTTATCCTTGAAGGTAAGATGAGATTCTTATATGCAGCAGATATCTGGCCTAAGTTTTTGTATCCAGTCAGCCAACCTCTGCCTCTTTAGAGGACAGTTTAAGCCATTCACATTAATTGAGAGTATTGATAAGCCTGGTAGTATTTTGGGTGTCAAGTTTTTCAAAAGTCCAGTGGACATTTTGAATTTTTTCACCACTGTGGAAATTGGGTTTTGGTCAAGAATTTCAGAGTGAGTTTACTTTGGTGGTAGAGCATTGTGCTGGTCATTGTTGAGGATGGGTCTGAGGATATCCTGAAGAGCAGGTTGGTTATGGCAAATTTCTTCAACATGTGTATGTCATTAAAGTATTTAACTTCTTCATCATAAATGAAGCTCAACTTAGCTGGATACAGGATCCTATGCTGAAAGTTGTTTTCTTTTAGGAGATTGAAGGATCATCCTCTTCTGACTTGAAAAGTTTCAGCAGAAAGATCTGCAGTAATTGTAATATTCTTCCCCTTGTGGGTTATGATTTTCTTACTCCTGGCTGCTTACAGGATTTTCTCCTTCATATTAACTTTGGTGAAGTTTATTACAATGTGTTTCGAAGGTGCTTTATTTGGGGTTTAGTCGTGATGGGGTTCTGAAACTGTCTGCTATCTGAATTTCAATGTCTCTTACCATGCTTGGGAAGTTCTCCTCAATCATCTCTTGGAGTAGAGTACCTGTGCCTTTCGAACCACTGTCTTCTCCTTCAGGGATTCCTATGAAGCCAATGTTTGCTCTTTTGGAGTGGTCCCACAATTCTCTCAGGGAATGAGCCATTTTTGCTCTCCACTTCTCTTCTTCTTTGAGCTTTTGGGAGCATTCAAAAGCTTTGTCTTCAATGTCAGAGATCCTTTCTTTTGCCTGCTCCATTCTGTTACTGAGGGATTCTACTGTATTTCTCAGATCTTTGAGGGCTGCAAGTTCTTGCCTCAATGTGTCAAAATCTTTGGTGATTTTGTCTTTGAATTCTTTGAATTCTTGGGACAAATTTTGAATTGCTCCTTGAATTTCTAATTCCATCTTTACCTCCATTCTGTTAATCTTATTTGCAATCCAAATTCTGAATTTGATTTCTGACATCTCAGCCATTTGTTTATGAATGGGATATTCTGTTGTGTCTCCTTTGTCATTCCTTGGGGTATTGATCTACTCTGATTATGTTGCCAGAGTTTTTCCACTGATTCTGCTCCATATTATTTTTCACCATTTGGCTAGAGAAGCAAGCAAGGTGAAATTGAATTGAGAGCTCCTGGAGTTGTAATTGACCAGCCCTTTACAAAGAACTGGGTCTGGTGATTGTGCCTTTTCATTTAGAGCTTTACAAAGGTCCCATTCAGAACTACAGCCTGAAACTCTGGGACCTTCTTGGTGTGGTGGGGCTAGATGGTGCTGGCTGGTATTCAGCTAGTCTCTGCCTAATCCTAGTGAGTGGTTTTGGGCTGAAATATCAGCTGTGGGAAGCAATTAAGACACACACACACACACACACACCTGCACAGGCGACATCTGGCAGAGGGGATTCCCACACTCCCACAACAACACAACCAGGGCACAACCTTGGTGGGTCCCCAGGAAATTGGCCCAGGTAGAGAGTACCAAACCGACTTTTCCAGTCAACACAAACACTGATCTGGTGGGACAGTTCAAAAGGTCTTCAGCATCTAGGCAGCAGAGGTCCACTGGCAGCTCAATTTGACCCCAGTGGGAGGGACTGTGGAGCCACCACCACTGTCAGGGGCAGCACTGCCACCATGAGGGTGGTGCCATCGGTCTGGGGTACTGCTGTGTGCAGGTCGCTGGAGCCAGCAGGGAGCTGGAGGGCATTGCCACTGGCCACAAGGGTCACAGGAGCCAGGTGGGGTACTGGAGGGTGGAGTCACAGGCATCCGGAGCATCAGGGGTCAGGAGCCAGGTGGGAGTTGCCAGCCTCTGGCCACAGGTCACAGGAACCAGGTGGGAAGCTGGAGGATGGAGTAGCCAGCGGTGGGCTGCACAGGTCACAGGAGCTAGGGGTGAGTCTCTGGCATGGGCCACAGGTCACAGAAGTTGGCAGGAGTTGCCAGCCGCAGGCCCCAGGTGGTAGGTTGCAGGGGCTGGGTGGGAGTCACCGGCCACAGGCTGTGAGTCTCATGAGCTAGGCAGGAGTTTCTGGCAGTGGGGTGCAGGTTGCAGGAGCCAGGCAGGGAGCCAGAGGGCAGAGTTGCTGGCCATGGGCCACACGGGTTGCAGGAGCCAGGCAGGAGTTGCCAGCTGTGGGCTTCCTGAGGCAGGAGCTGGGTGGGAGTCACCAGCTCACTGGCTGTGGGCTACAGGGGCTGGGTGGGAGTCACTGGCCACAGGCAGCAGGTCTCAGGAGCCAAGCAGAAGTTGCCCACCGGGGGCTGCCAGTCACAGAAGCCCAGTGGGGAGCTGCTGAACCAGGACCTGGAGGACTGTGGTCCCCAGTGGTCTATAGCATGGGTTCCAAGCAATGCTCTTTCCAACGTGGGACAAATCTCTCTCCCCTTGTGACTCTATTGAAGTTATAGTTTAAGCACAACTGTCCCACAGTTCATGAGG
The DNA here is from genome assembly GCF_000181295.1 of Otolemur garnettii. NCBI lineage: Eukaryota > Metazoa > Chordata > Mammalia > Primates > Galagidae > Otolemur > Otolemur garnettii. Next base: position 28,932,039 of record NW_003852411.1, on the reverse strand, counting down.
TGCCCTGCCCTAGCAAAAATCTGCCAACGAGTCTGGATTTTGCAGGGGGTAGTGTTCCAGACTGCTGGGAGAGGAGGGAGGGATGGGTTGGGAGTTCAGGAAGGTAGGGAGAATACCAGATCAACTTTTGGCCCAGGTAAGATACTGCCTGGCTTGCAGCAGTATCTCTCCTTGGAGGGAGATCCGGTCTTCAGTCGTTCTCTCCTTTGGTGAAACAAAAGGTCCTCTGTTCTCTACTCACCTGAAGCTGCTGTCCTAGGGGTGGGGGTGGGGGTGGGGGGAAGGGGATAGATTTCCATCCTCTTTGGGATGGGTTTTGTTACTGAAATTTGTTTCCTTTGAGCCCCAGCTTGTCACAGCAAGAGTGATGTGAACCTATGGATCCCCTCTCTCAGCTCAGCTCCTGATCCTCTGCTTTATTGGGTTATTTCTGGCTGTTATTTCTCCCTCTGGATGGGACCCTCTGCCAAAAGCTGGCTTCAGTTGGCCATCTCACCTCCCTCTTGACTGTTCTGTACTGTACTTCTCATCACACCTGGGAAGGGTGCATAGCCCCAAGGTGTGCAGGAACCTAAGATCAGGCCACCAGGGTGGGAACAAGCTTCAGCCCCATGGACCTCATGCCTTGGCACCTTGGCACAGGTGAGGGCAACCAGCAGCTCCTTCCTGCCTCGCTGCCCCACCCCTGGAGCTAGTCCCTGGCTCATCAAACTAGCTGTGGGAAGCCCACCCCATACGAGGCCATGGTTCCTGGTGCATCCCTGTTTCCTCGCCTCCATCCCCGGTGTTCCTCTGCCCCAGCTCCTGATTTATGAGTTGTACTGCAAAAATCTAAAACATTAACTTACTAAATAATACGAGTTTAACAATGCAAAGATGGTATGATGTCAACAATTTTATTAATATAACTTATCTCTATAACAGAGTAAAGATAAAAGTAATGTGACTATCTCAAAAGATGCAAGAAAAAACACAATACATTTGAAAACATTTCTAATAAAAATTCTAAAATAGCCCTGTTAGAAGCTATTTCCTAAAATCTTACAACAAACATCATGTTTATGTGTAAATAGAGAACATCTCCAAGCATTGCCTCTAATACTGGGAACAGCAGAAGAATGCTATTATGACTACTGACTGTTGAATGTTTAGTAGATGCTCTAGCCAGTGAAGTAACCATAAAAAGTAGATAAGCGTAACTATCAAAGGGACAGAGAATGAAACATCATTATTTACAGCTGATGAAATCTTTTACATAGAAAAACACCAGTAGATCAAATGACAGGGTAAGCATTTTACCACTACCACATCCTATTAGAAACGTAATAGGACACAAGATATCATTTATCACAACTAAACATAATTGAGAATGTAACAACATAAAATATGTCTATGGGGAAATTTTACAACTCTATTAAATGGCAAAACAAAAAAGACCTGAGCAAATGAACATGGTATGGTTATGCATGGGGAAACATCCCAAGAATGTCAGCTCTCTCTTATTCACAAGTTTGTTGCAAGTTCATTCAAAATTCCAGTAAGAGATTTGGATCACCATTTATTCTAAAATGTATATGGAAGAGTCAAGGTCCATGAATATCTAAGTTTTGAAAATAAGAGAGGACACTTGTTCTACCTACCAGACAACAAGATAAAAGTTATTCATGATAATGAGGCATTACAAAGCCAGAGTTTTAGCAGCCCGTATAGCCTATGGCTACGAGGAGTGAGAGTTATAAGAAATACCTGTCATGGAACACCTAGGTGAAAAGGGCATGGACAGAGATTTGGTTCTAACAAGCATGAGTGAGCTCACGAGATGAGCGCATTGGTGAATTGGCAGTCCCTACACCTGTGGTGTTGAGAAGCACGAGCTCAGCCTTATATTAGGCTGGAGGAGAAGGCAGTCAAGAGGCATGCGCGTTCTATCACGGATCCCCTTACTCTGACTCTGTCTCCTTTCCTGCCTGCAGAACGCCAGCACGGCGTCTCTGCTGAAGATTACCAAGCTCTGCTAAAGACTAAGATCTATCTGTTCTAAGAAGACCTTTACTCTCTCTAAGATACTCTGTCTCTCTCTCTCTCTCCAGCTAAAGTAGATAGCCCTCAAGCACCTAAGAGAAACTGTTCCTGAGCAAGGTGGCTTAGTGGTCTGTGTCCAGAACCTACCTGAGCCGGGTCCGAGACCTGGTCAGTCCTGGGCCCTGACAAGTGGTGTCAGAAGCGGGATAGTGAATGCCACTGACAAATGGTGCTTTGAGCAGGATTCAGTGAAAATGGACCGAGAGGGAAATAAGCTTTAGCAAAATAAGAAGAAAAGAGAAATAGAAATACTTAGAGGGAAAAGAAATATCTAAGACAGCCAACAGCAGGCCTTTCTCATTCGGTTTTTTCCTCTTCTTTTCTGCGTTTTCTCTTCCCAAATTCTAACTACTACTGTGGGGAAAAAAGCTGGTGAAATCCTTTAGCCTCTTCTGTGAAGTGGCTGGAGAAAAACAGAAAAAAGCCTCTAAACAAGAGGGAAAGAGAAAGGCTAGACCTTAGGAGATAAGAATCTTTAGTAAACAAGCCTTTTAGCCTCAAGGGTGAGAAAAGCCTTCGGTAAAACAGCAAAGAGAAAAGTTTGGGAACAGGTTGCAAGAGTTTATTTAGTTAGGGGAGCTTCTTTCTGCCTTCCCCTAATACCTTCGCCCAATGCCAGCAGGAAGTAGCTTTCAGAGAGAGACCGACGCCCGAATCCCCTTTTTGGCAGTTAAGAGTTCTGTTTAAAAAAAGAATTGAGATAGATTGAGGCTGGTGAAGAAATAGTGGAAGTAAAGTTTTGTAAAAGAAGACTCCAGAGTGAAAGAAACAGCTGAAGAGCTCCTGTCTCTTTAAGGCAGCCAAAAGTTCTAAGAATTGAAAGGGAAAAATTGTAAAAAGTAAAAAGCCAAAAGAAAAAAGCCAGTAGAGAAAAATAATGGCAAATGAGATAATGGTAGTTGAAATACAGTTGAGAGATCAGATGAATCTTATAGTAGAAGCAGGTAAATGCTATATTGACATCTCAAATTGGGCAGCTGGAAGATCAGAGGGTAAATCCCCCAGTTAACATCAAATGCCATAAATGTGGGAAGCTAGGCCGTAAGAGAAAAGTGTTTAATAGGGAAAAGAACGTTGAATGCTAAAAAAAGGAACAAAGAGCATGTAAACCTCCAGGTGTATGTCTCAAGTATAAAAAGAGCTTTCATTGGGCCAAACAAACGCCGTTATCAACTTGATAGAAGATGGAACACCTTTATTGTAGAGAAATTATCAGTTGGGCTAGAATCAGGACCCACTGGTAAATGAAAGAAAAAACAGTTTAATATTTTCATTTCAAACCATTCTCAGAAAAAACAGTGTAATTCAACTCTGTGCCGTGGGAGCACTCTGCCAGCTTGGTTAGACCTGTGGTGCCTTAGTGTAAAATGGGAAATTAAACCAGACCAATGGATGACAATGGAGAATAATTAGATTAAATACGTTTGTGGCATATTAGGTTATCCTGCATGGTGAAGGGGTAACCGACCTCTCATCAGTGTCTGTGCACTACAACTGGGTCCAGCTAAGGAGACTGGACAAGGCCCAAAGGGGAAGTGAAGCCTTTGGAAGATGAGAGGTGAGAACAAAGGGAAGAGTAAAAGTTAAGCCACCTTTGTGCTAGGGAGCTCCATTTGAAAAAAAGTCTGAATCAATTAGCAAAAATTTCGCTGGAAAAGCAGCTTGAAAGCAGGAAAAAGTCTGCTATCAAGGAATTGTGAAGGGTGGTACTTTTTGGACCACAAGTAACAGTTCCATGAGAGGAACTGCCAAGTGTGGAACCATTAATCCACGAGTAACAGTCTTTTGTGATCTGTGAAGGGTGGATTTCAGTACCTCGAGTAGCAAAACCTTTGGAATAGCGAGAGAAAAATCCTCTGCTTGCAAAGATTGTAAGGAAAGCGTTATTTTTTGTTCGTCCGTTAAGTAACTATCTAAGGAAAGTTCCTACAGTTAAAGAAATGATAAATTCTATC
>NW_003852411.1:28926288-28927603 GCF_000181295.1 Otolemur garnettii | reverse complement strand
GCATTGGTGAATTGGCAGTCTCTACACCTGTGGTGTTGAGAAGCACGAGCTCAGCCTTATATTAGGCTGGAGGAGAGGGCAGTCAGGGGGTGTGCGCGTTCTATCACGGATCCCCTTACTCTGACTCTGTCTCCTCTCCTGCCTGCAGAACGCCAGCACGGCGTCTCTGCTGAAGATTGCCAAGCTCTGCTAAAGACTAAGAGCTATCTGTTCTAAGAAGACCTTTACTCTCTCTAAGATACTCTGTTTCTCTCTCTCTCCAGCTAAAGTAGATAGCCCTCAAGCACCTACAAGGAACTATTCCTGAGCAAGGTGGCTTAGTGGTCTGCATCCAGAACCTACCTAAGCTGGGCCCAAGACCTGGTCAGTCCTGGGCCCTGACAAGTGGTGTCAGAAGCGGGGTAGTGAACGCCACTGACAAATGGTGCTTTGAGCAGGATTCAGTGAACATGGACTGAGGGCGAAATAAGCTTTAGCAAAATAAGAAGAAAAGAGAAATAGAAATACTTAGAGGGAAAAGAAATATCTAAGAAAGACAGCCAACAGCAGGCCTTTCTCATTGGGTTCTTCCTCTTCTTTCCTACGTTTTCTCTTCCCAAATTCTAACTACTACTTCTGTGGGGAAAAAGCTGGTAAAATCCTTTAGCCTCTTCTGTGAAGTGGCTGGAGAAAAATAGAAAAAAGCCTCTAAACAAGAGGGAAAGAGAAAGGCTAGACCTTAGGAGATAAGAATCTTTAGTAAACAAGCCTTTAGCCTCAGGGGTGAGAAAAGCCTTCGGTAAAACAGCAAAGAGAAAAGTTTGGGAACAGTTTGCAAGAGTTTATTAAGTTAGGGAAAAGAACTTCTAACTGCCTTCCCCTAATACCTTCGCCCAATGCCAGCAGGAAGTAGCTTTTGAGAGACCGACGCCCTGAGTCCCTTTTTGGCAGTTAAGAGTTCTGTTTAAAAAGAAAATTGAGGTAGACTGAGGCTGGTGAAGAAATCGTGGAAGTAAAGTTTTGTAAAACAAAGACTCCAGAGTAAAAAGAAACAGCTAAAGTGCTCCTGTCTCTTTAAGGCAGCCAAAGTTTCTAAGAATTGAAAGGGAAAGATTGTAAAAAGTAAAAGGCCAAAAGAAAAAACCAGTAGAGAAAAATAATGGCAAATTAGATACGGTAGTTGAAATACAGTTGAGATCAGATGAATCTTATAGTAGAAGCAGGTAAATGCTATATTGACGTCTCAAATTGGGCAGCTGGAAGATCAGAGGGTAAATCCCCCAGTTAACATCAAATGCCATAAATGTGGGAAGCTAGGCCGTAAGAGAAAAGTGTT
>NW_003852411.1:28908837-28925254 GCF_000181295.1 Otolemur garnettii | reverse complement strand
ACCTGGAATTCTGAACTCTGATAATTACCATCTTTTGCCTAGAAAGAAAAGGGCTAGATAACAGGAAGAACTGCTCTGACCACATTAAAAGTTATTTTGTTTGTATATAAAAAGGGGGGAAATGTAGCAGCCCGTATAGCCTATGGCTAGGAGGAGTGAGAGTTATAAGAAATACCTGTAATGGAACACCTTGGTGAACAGGGCATGGAGAGAGATTTGGTTCTAACAAGCATGAGTGAGCTCGCGAGATGAGCGCATTGGTGAATTGGCAGTCTCTACACCTGTGGTGGTGAGAAGCACGAGCTCAGCCTTATATTAGGCTGGAGGAGAAGGCAGTCAGGGGGCATGCGTGTTCTATCACGGATCCCCTTACTCTGACTTTCTCCTCTCCTGCCTGCAGAACGCCAGCACGGTGTCTCTGCTGAAGCCTAAGAGCTATCTGTTCTAAGAAGACCTTTACTCTCTCTAAGATACTCTGTTTCTCTCTCTCTCCAGCTAAAGTAGAAAGCCCTCAAGCACCTACAAGAAACTGTTCCTGAGCAAGGTAGCTTAGTGGTCCATGTCCGGAACCTACCTAAGCCGGGCCCGAGACCTGGCCAGTCCTGGGCCCTGACACAGTATTAGAATTGTGATACATTACCACAGAGGAACCATACATGAAGGGGAAGAAATGAATTATTAAACAGATTGAAATGGGGGAGGAACTAGCTCGACATATATGAAGAAATACAGAGTTGAAGGTCTTACCATAGACAAAGGTTAATCTCAGATTCATCATTTATTTAACAAATATTTATGGAGTATCTAATATATGTGAAGGACTTTTCTAGATAGTGGGGAATACGGCAGTGAAAAAGGCAAACATCTTGCCATTATTAAAACCCTAACCACAGAGAGTAAAGATACGGTCAATCAAAGAAAATACAGGATAATTTTTCATGATCTCAGAGTGGGGAAGGACTTCTTAAACAAGAACCAAAAAACTGCACAAAGTACAAAGAAAAAATACTAGACGGGTTTGATTTTATCGGGATTAAATATGAGTACACTTTAGGGCCCACACACATAGTCTAGAGAAACTCTCACAGTTCCATACAAAGATTCATGCAAGGATGCTCACCGCAGTGATGTTTCTGGTAGCAGGGAATAGGAGCCAGCCTAGGTGTCTATCTCTATAAAAACAAGCAAAATATACATACTATGGGATGGCGTGCAGCAGTTGGCAGCACTGAATTAGGTGGGCACTCAATATGGAATGAGACCAAATGATGTTGCATGAAAAAATAACAGAAGAGAAGCAATAGCTTCATATCATGTATGTAAATGTCAAAGATGTACAAAGCATGCCCCAAAATGCATATGCATTTTAAGAAAGGAAATAAGTGGATTAAATTTGTAATACTCAAGTCACATTTAACTTCTACAAGAGGTGCTCAGTGTGACTTGTATTCATCTTTTGTTATTCGTGAATGTGACTTGCGTTCGTCTTTTGTTATTGGTGTATATTGAGTATTACAATTTTAATCCAGTGTTTTCCTTTCTTAAAATGCATATACGTTTACTGGGGCACCCGCTCTTTATTCATAACTAATACTATGTGTTCTACAAGAAGACAGACATACCCAAAGGCTTATACCAAATAGTATAGAGATGGTTCCTTTGGGAATGGGAATTAGGAATGAAAGGAAGAAAAAAAGGAAATAAAACAAAAGAAGGTTCTTGTATGGACTGATGGTGATAGTGAATTAAGAACTAAGGAGTGTGATTAAGTCAACTACCCATACCTAAGTTCAAAAAGGAAAGATAGATTCCTATTATCGTTGTCAAGAACAGGGTAGATAGAATCTGATGGTCTTGAGTTAAAAAGTACCTTAGCAGTCAGGAAGTCTAATTTCTTCTCACAGCGGGAATTCTCTCTCTCAAATCCTTATAAAATATCACATTCCTCTTGAACTACCACACAGGGCAGACTGAGAGCATTGGCTAGGTCTAGGGTTTAGCATTCTTTCTTATGTTTTCCTAAAACTGGGCTCCCATAAACACTCAACCATTGGTCCAAGCTCTGTTGTCTGGCATTGTGCCCAGTGAGTCCACATCCACTTTCACAGACTAGCACTTTAGACGCTTGAAATTGCTGCTAATGTTTTAAGTCTTCTTTCTTCCCATCCCACATATCCAGATTTTTAAATTATTCTTTGTGTGACCCGTTCAGGGTCTTCTAAAAAAATGTCAGGGATGGGCTTGGTTCCTGTATCCCAGTGGTTAGGGTGCCAGCCACATACACTGGAGCTGGAGGGTTTGAACCCAGCCCCGGCCTGCCAAACGATGACAACTACAACCGGAAAAATAGGTGGGCGTTGTGGTGGGTGCCTGTAGTCCCAGCTTCTTGGGAGGCTGAGGCAAGAGAATGGCTTAAGCTCCAGAGTTTGAGGTTGCTGCGAGCTGTGATGCCATAGCACTCTACCAAGGGTGACATAGTGAGGCCCTGTCTAAAAACAAAACAAACACAAAAAGTCAAGGATGGCTGAGCTCGGTGGCTCATATCTGTAATCCTAGCACTCTGGGAGGCTGGGGCCAGTGGATCTTTGAGCACAGGAGTTTGAGACCAGCCTGAGCAAAAGCAAGATCCCATCTCTGTAAATAGCTGGGTGTTGTGGTAGGCGCACATAGTTCCAGCTACTCGGGAGGCTGAGGCAAGAGGATCACTTGAGCCCAAGCGTTTGAGGTTGCTGTGAGCTATGATGCCACAATACTTTACCCAGGGTGACAGAGTGAGACTCGGTCTCAAAACAAATACAAATAAATAAAAAATAAATGTCAGTTATTTATAGCATGACTTCAACATTAACTATCAAATGTAGCTTGCTTGTTTGAGAAATGTACTAAAGCCCACTGGGGCCCAAGATTGTGCCTGGAAACCACAGCCACCACAACAAACACCGTTCTAGGAGAGCTCTAATCTAAAGATCTTGAACTAATAGTCTTGAACTACTAGACTTTGAACTGTGTCCTGTTCAGGCAAAGCTCTGCTACCTAGAATAAGTGACCACATTTTATATAAGCCGATTCATTCATTTATTCAAGAAATATTTCCTTAATACGTTTTCTGTGCTGAGGAATGCTATAGAATCTGGGAACCAGAACATACTGCTCAGTACCAGGAAGAAAGAGCCAAAGACTTGGATCCCAGGGAGCGGGCTTGCTTCTGGTGTCCTCTGCTGAGCAAACAAAAGGATTTGGCTCCCTCTGCTCTCTAGACCTGTCTGCATTTCACTACTTCTCTACATAGTGGTAGCCGTGGACTGCTGCAACCCCCAACTCACAACAGCTCACACCTTGGACTCCAGCCACAACGTCTGTTCATGGTCTCTGCAAAACCCGAGCTCCTCTCTTTAATAACTTTGAAGATAAGACCAGTGGGGTAAAATAAATCAGGAAGGTTTAAAAAGAGGTAAAGGAAAGGGTGTCAAATTTGGTATATTCCAAACTAACCAGATTCTAAGTAACATTCTGAACAGGCAGAAAAATTCAAGGGCCATAAGAAATCAGTTTAACAAACCCTTCAGAAATGTGTTTCTAGTCAAATGTGCTTCTACAAAGCAGGCACAGCTCTGTGCATCACAAAATTCTACATTGGGGGAATGCAAGGGAGACCTAACCTTGCTTTGACACCTAGGACCTAGCTGGGAGTAGGAACCATGAGAGAGGAATGTGTTACAGATCTCTCCACGTATCACTGCACAGAGCCACCCCCGTGCTGCTCAGGTGGCAGCGACAGCACTGGGAAGACAGTGTGTCCAGGGCAAGGAGAAGAAGAGTGACCCGGGCTGGAGGGAAGGTGGTTCATGGGCAGGTCAAGGTGCTCACCATGACCAAGTCCAGTAAGAGCAGCTACAGGTAACTTGTTAGCTGTCTGGGAGGCCGAGACCCTGACTCCCTTTGGATCCTGCCTACATCTCCATCAACTCCAGATACCCAACGCCACCTGACATAGCCAGGCTCAACAGAGACTCTGGGGCGGTGCAGTCATCCCACTCAACCACTTGTTTTATTTATAGACAAAGAAACTGAAAGCTCGAGAAAGGAAGAGGTTTGTCCAAAGTCACACGGGACTAGAACTCAGGGCTTCTCCCTGCATGAAGCTGCCTCTCTGATGGTGCAGGGGCAGGTGTCAGCTGTGATGTAGTGGTAGTCCTTTGACAAGGACAACAGCTTCAGGCTGTCCCATTCCAAGAAAGAAGAGTGGGGATAAAAGGGGGCCTTGAAATTGCTCCCAGTGGCCTCTGATGCTGGTGGACAGAGCATCACCCGTTACCCAGACCAGGAGAGTCCAAATTATCTGCAAGAGTTTGGCATTCCAGACCTACGCCGGCAGGTCTCCCCAGTGAGAGCTGTTCCTCATTTCTTCTCTCACTTGCGTCCAGCATCCTGCTCTTTAAGGCAAGATGTCCACATAGTCTTGGGAGTTCTCTGAGGAAGAAAGTAGGAGACCAGCCATGAAACTCTGCACCTAGAAGTCACACTGGCCATCCGCACTCAGGGGAAAGGAGGCCTCTCCCCAGGGACGGGGGATCTTGATGCCATATCGGACTCACATCTTCAAAGGCTGGGGGTATATCTGGGGTACCACAGGGAGCTGTCCCGGCCCAACTGGGGGTCCCTTTGAAAGTGAAACCTCAGAGTCCCCACCGTTCCCCAGCAGAATCCTGTGGTCTCCCCCAGAGTGAGAAGATCCGAAGCCTGTTCTGAGGAGGCAGAGGGAGGATATTCCCCGTTGGTAGCTGAGGATTTCACTCTGCCAGTGCCGACCGAACACAGAAAGTGGGTCAGGTGAGACCTGGGCCGCATTCTTAGGGCAGATCTCTAAGGGTCCTCCTCTTGGGATTTGTGGTTAGTTTATCATCACTGAGACAACTCCGGCCACCTACCCAAACAGTCTCAGCAATTCAAACCCTTAGGGTTTGCCTAAGGGCTGCAGCACGGGCACATTCCTGGGTTTCCGGCTCTGCCTCCTATTATCCTTTTTATTCTATAACTTTCAGTGGCTACATCTGCAGCTGAACCCACAGAAGGCGATTTTGTGTGTACGTGGGTGCCCACTCCCCTGCATGGGGGTGTGAGGAGACTGACACATTTCGTAGGGAAGGGGTTTTCTTTTATCATTAGAGCTGCATGCTTAGTCTTGCTGGGAAGGAGAGAAGGTGGTTGTGACAGATTCAAGGGTGGCCTTGCTGCAGACGGAGCTGAATGGGCCTAGCGTGACCGCAGGCTCCCCAGGGCTCTCCGCACCCTGCCCTTCCTCCTGGGGAGCCCGTCTGCTCACACCTCATCTCCAGTTCCCTGATATCTGCAGTCCCTTTCATGGGAAAACCCACATGTTCCAAGATGGGAAAACAGGAGTAAGCCCTAAATGTCTCTGAAAGTCTCAGTTAAAAATCAAACTACATTACAAATCGCAGATCCTAAATTCTCTAAGAGCAGATTTCAAGGGTGTGGGTAAGGAAGGGCAGCTAGCTGCTGGTGATAGGATGTGAGAGGCCTCAGCATGGATTCTCTGCACTCAAGTTTACTCACCATCTCTCACCAGGGCTTAGCACTGTCGGGATATAACTGCAATAATTTGACATCTGACACTTTATAAATACATGCTTAGCAAATAGCGAAATGGGACAGGATGAGCCTTGGGGAAGCAGCAGATGGGCTGACGTGGTTTTATCCTTGGAAAAACCTGCTTTCCATGTGCCCATTTATCTCCAAACTTGAATGCTTTGCACAAGTTCACAGAATGCTTATGAAGCCAGCTCTCAGCCAGGACTTCAGCTGTTCACACACAGGCAAGGAAGCCTCGGCCACCTTGGTGGCTAGAGGACACCACTTCTCGACAAAATGGAAATTGTTCTTAGTAAGATGACACTTTTTAGAGACAACGTCCTAGAAAGGGACATCTATATTGATTCTAAGAAGTAGGTCCCTGGTGGAAATGGGATAAAGATTTCTTTCTGAGCCCCGTGTGAGAGCGTTTACCGTAATTGTCGCCCAACTCTAATTTCGATGTTCTCCATCTCAAGCAGGGGCTGCTTCTGTTTATGGGGTTCAAGAGGGGAAACATCAGCCCTTGGTTTGGTTTTTCAAATTTGGAGACCAATTCCTTTAGGTTTGGAAAGATTTGTCTTCGAGAACCTTCTGCAGTCTGAGAAAATACAAGAAAGGAGATTGACCATTGTCACTGTGCAGTTCTGAGTGTGAACTGTGGCACCTCTCAAAATAGTGGTTTTCGGGGCTTTCTTTTAAGGTGACACATTGAAAATAAGTGGCCCGCAACTCACACTTGAGAGCTCACACTACTTGGAATTCACAGAAACTCTCATTTTCTTAAGACCAACTTCTGACTTGAGCCTCTCTGAGTACAGAGGATTTATAACCCAGGGACCTTAACTCGGTGAGTGGTATTGAAGGAGCCCCCATCATTGGTGAGTTTGTCCAGGGTCTTTTTGTAGAGGACCTTTGAAAAGCACTCTGCAAAGAGCTTATGTCAGACTGCCTTGCCGGCAGGCTTTACCACTTGAGTAGACTAACTAGCCTGCAAACAGACTTCTGAGGGGAAATGCAAAAAATATATACAAATTGCAAACTTGCTGAATTCAGAATCTCCACGTGAAACAAGACCCCCAAAGTCCTAATTTAAATTGAAAGTAGGGATTGTCAACATGACTCAGTTAAACTGTTGTTCTGTTTACCAGCTACAACCCAACTGCTATTTTCTAACATAGCCTCATATAAATAATTTTAAGATGAAAAGAATTTTCTTCCTGTGCTGACATATTTGGTTTCTATGTCAGCACTTGGGTTTTCACGTCACCATGCCTCAGGCCACAGATAGAAAGTGGTGATAAAAGGTTTTCCGATGTGTAGTCTCGTGAACCTACAGAGCAGAGGCTGCTCTTGAGGCTGTCTGCAGGGGGGTCCGTGTAGGGCAGCCCCTCCAGCCCACAGCATCACCCACTCCAGGCCTCTGAGGACAAAGCTGTTCCCCAGTGAAATGCCCCTTGTGTCTGACTTTGGAGCCACTGACTTGAAGGCCTCTGTGCTTTGTCCAGATAAGAGACAAAACAGGGTATTGAGGAATAATCTAGAATTTCCCCCGGTATACACAGCAAAGAAAAAAATGCGTTTAGATAAGTTGCTTTCGAGAAAATATTTTATCTTGAAATTATTTCACACACAGTGGTTTTGCAAAAATAATAAAGAGAAAATTCTTATATCCTTTACTCATACCCCAAATATTAACATTTTGTAATTTGCTTTTCATTCTCTTTCTATGTATATGTGAATATATAGTATATATATATACACACAGAGAGACACGTGTATGTATATATGCACTTATACTTAATTTTTTTCAGAGTTAAGTTGCAAACATGCTATTCCTATAACTTTACATATTTCCTGAAAAGTATAGACATGACATAACCCCACTGCAATGATTACAATCAAGAAATTAACCTTGACGTAGTAGTGCTAACCAATCTTATTCAAATTCTGAATTTATTTAAATTCTTCCAACTGTCTCAATAATGTCTTCGATAGCAAGGGAAAAATTATGTAACTGATCCGTTTGGGGATCATTGTGTATTCTAGTCTCTTGCAGGTACATCACAGTAAACATTAGCATATTGAAGACTCTGAGAAGTCTTGTCTGCTTACCCTTACATACAAGTGTTTCAGAAAGATTATTTCAGGATTCTCTGTTAGTGATTAAAATTTAGTAATGTTTCGTATTCTTTACTTCCCAGCCAGAGAGCTAAATTTAACAAAAGCAAAAAGGTTTTTTTTTTTTCTTGTGCTTAGCTCTCAGTAAACCAGAAAAATTAAACAAATCCTAAGGCTTCCAGCTATCTGACGCTTGCCTTATATTCTCTTCTATTATAGAGCACACTTCCTGGCCATTTGGACCCCTCCCCACCCTCCCTTCTCTTTCTATTCCCATCCTGTGTCCTTGTTTAGTCTTCCAGTTTAATAGAGCTTTTGCCTGGAGGCCAGATTGGTACATCTCTTCACTGGGGGAACCAGAGTTGGATGACAGCCATGGGCCATGGTTATTTAAAAGTGGATCCCAACTCTAGTGCCTTCTTATTTCTCCCAGAGAAATACCAGGCTAACTATTGATCTGACTCTAAACCCAAGTGCTCCCCTTGTTAGAATGCCCTCACGTGTCAGGTTCAAGAGCCGATCTTGGGTTTTCCTCCCCAACCTTTTTGCTTTTGTTGTTCCAAGCACCCATATGTGTTCTTACCTGTATCTTGTAATACCCATACTTCTCTTTGAAGATCCGGTATGTGTAGACAAAATTTTTAAACCTGTAGGAAGGTGACAATAGGAGCCATAATGTTTTTACGTACAAATCCAGGTAGCACTTATAGTTATATTTTTGTATGCAGTATCTTTATCAATCTTAAGACCCCGAAAGAAGCTTAGTTAATTTTCGGCTGCTATGACAGAATATCACAACCGTATGAACTGTAAATAATAGATGTTTATTCAGCTCACAGTTCTGGAGGCTACAAAGTCCTAGATCAAGTGGCTGCAGCTGGGGAGGGCCTTCTTGCTGTATCATCACATGGTGGCAGGGCAAGTGAGCGTGGGCCAGACAGAAAGAGAAAGGACGGGGACCAATCAGGAGCCCACTTTCTCAGTAACTAACCCACGTCCAAGATAACAGCACTAACCCATCCAGCAGGGCAGAGCCCTCATGACCCAATCAGCTCTTAAAGATCTTACCTGTTAATACCACTAGAATGACAACTAAGTTTCAACTTGAGCTTTGGCGGGAACATCCAAACCACAGCACTAATTTCCAGGCCCTCTCATCTGTGAGAACTTGAAAGAAACAGGGCTTTTGAAATGGGGACCCTTATTCTGATGATGAACTTCTAGAGATTGTGAAGAGGACAAGGAGAGGCTTACAGCTTCCACAGTCCTGCTGTTCCTCTCTAGCTGTTTCTCTTGACTCTAAGTTGATACAATGTGCACAGTACCTTTGAGCCATACCTGTCATGGACGACATTAGAGATAGTGTAACTAAATTAGAGAGTGTTGGGAATTCTTTTCCAAGGAAGTGATGTATTATGTTCTCACTTCTCATTGGAACAGAAGCCATCAGCAAGACTGTCTAATTATATTTTAGATAACAGACCCGATCTAGTCATTTTCAAAGAAATAGTATAAGTTTCTGTATTTCTTCAACTCTAAGAAGATAAGATCAGTGATGAGATATATTATTATTATTTTTTTTTTTTGAGATGGCGCCTCAAGCTATCCCCCTGGGTAGAGTGCTATGGCATCACAGCTCACAGCAACCTCCAACTCCTGGGCTCAAGCGAGTCCCCTGTCTCAGCCTCCCAAGTCGCTGGGACTACAGGCGCCCGCCACAACGCCTGGCCATTTTTTGGTTGCAGCCATCATTGTTGTTTGGCGGGCCGGGTTGGGGATTCAAACCCACCACCTTAGGTGTATGTGGCTGGCGCCCTAGCCACTTGAGCCACAGGCGCCGAGCTGAGATATATTATTAATTTAACAAAAGCTTTCCAGGAGAAAAATGCATGCATTAAATATTTTCATCAAGTCTTAGACATGTCCTAATTTCACAGAAATATTAAAATTAAAAAATGAGAATCAAATATATTAGAATGAGGTTGAAACTATCTGATTTATCCTAACCTCCCCCTACCCTGCTTACACCCATGCCAAAGAATAAAATGACTAATCTTTTGCCTGAATGGTAAAATAAGGTAGCTACTTGCAGCTTTAAGATACAGACACTACACTGCAGGAGACTTCATTGCTAATTCTCTGGAGGCTTTGGCAAGTGACTTCAAATCCCAATGTTTTTGGTGGGGTTTCCTGAAGCCAGAATAAGCCCGTTGACATCCCCAAACCACAAGACAAACAATATAAAGTTTTATACAATGCAAATCTTTGTCCATATGTGACAAATTAAAGTATCTTACAGTCTGGAAAGAGATGTCAAAAATTTCTTTTCACATAAGTTGTTTGTTGTTTTTTTTTTAAGATGGAGTTTTACTCTGTCACCTGGGTAGAATGCCATGGCTTCACAGCTCACAGTCAACTCAAACTCTTGGACTCAAGTGATCTTCTTGCCACAGCCTCCCAAGTATCTCAGATTACAGTGCCCACCACAAAGCCCAGCTAGTTTTTCTAGTTTAGTAGGGACCGGTCTTATTCTTGCAAAGGCTGGTGTTGAACTCCTGAGGTCAAGTAATCCACCTGCTTCAGCCCTCAAAAAGTTTTGTTCACGTGGGATCCAAACAAGATCCATGTGTTCCATTTAGTTGATCATGTAGTTTCTTTGAACTATCACAAACCTATGTTAAATTCATAAATGAATTTATTCTTAATTACATTGTGGGGTTATCAACATAAGAAAAATCTTCACTATAGGTACATGAAAGAATAAAACAAACAGAGGTTCTGTGTTAAATGCCTAAAAGTCAAATACTTCAAGCTGGAAAGGCAGACATGCTCAAATATGGTCTTATTTTCAAAGCATTTTTAGTGAACTAATGCGCTAAGATTATAAGATTATTATTGTTATTATTGATTTATTGAATGTGTGATAACTGTATTTATTTACCAAAAACTGCTATAAGATTATAGAACAGTGAGATTAACATCTGCTGTGTATAATGCTATGGTTTGAATGTTTGTGTTCCTCCAAAATTCATGTTGAAACTTAATCTCCTATTAAGAAATGGCACCTTGTGGCCTTTTGGGAAGTGATTAAGTCCTGAGGACTCTGCCCTCCTGTATGACATCAATGTCCTTATGAAGGAGGCTTCAGAGGGCTGCCCTTCTATCCCTGTGCTATGTGAGGACGCACCATTTCTCCCCTCTGGAGGATGTAGCAACAAGGAGCCATCATAGACCAGGAACAGTCTTCACCCAGCCAGCAAAGCTGCTGGCACCTTAATCTTGGACTCACCAGCCTTCCGAACTCTGAGATATGCATTCCTATTATTTATAAATTACCCAGTCTAGGGCATTTTATTATAGCAGCTAGAGCATGCTGAGGCATGACTAGATTATTATTGGGTAAACATAAAACTCATTGTAATGCCTACTGTTCTAAATGTTTTATAAATGCCATTTGTGAAATTTTTAAAAGAAACATAGTTTTTGCAGTGTGCATTTATACTAAAGACCTGTAAAAAGACCATGCTTCCCCATGCCTTCTATCCCCAACACCCCCAGCACTCACATCTTACCTCCACTCTCTCTGCCTTGAATGCACTGGGCGAATCTCATTATGCCTTTTATCCCTGTTTGTCATCTTTATAAGAACCCCCAGGCTTCCTGGGCATCCTTATCACCCACGTCCTAATCCCACAGCCCTCTCACTGGGGGGCCTGAGGTGAAGCTATTGCCCTTTGCTGTCAGGGCTCTTCAGTGTTGCCTTCCTTCTTCCTTGAATCCTCAACTTTGAGTTTCATGTCATTGGATTATATTCCTTACTACCTGTTACTGTTGCTGACCTCTGGGTTGTTGCATCTCGTTACTCTAGGTTTCAGCTCCTAGCTCACTGTTGCTATCTCCAAAACTATTCTTGTCCAAACTTTTGATGATTTCAATTCCTGCATAGACAGTCCCACACCCCGATGTCTCAGTTTCTCAAGCTCTTCTCCACCAGTGATCTTGTCCTCCTCCTACTTCAGCCACTCTCTCCCTATTCACCACCAGTATTGGCTATATAATTTGCTGGTCCCAGGGTAAAATAAAAGTATAGGCTCCCTTGTTAAAAAATTATTAGGAACTTTGAGGTGGTAACAATAGAACATCAAACCAAGCGTGGGCCCTCTGAGGGCAGGGCCCTGTGTGGCTGCATGGGCCGTGCACTGTGATGCTAGCTTTGTGCACCACTTTGACCTTGTAATTGCCAATAATTGTGACCCTTTCATAATCTCAACTCTGTGTATCCCACTCTCTCTCCCCTGCTTCCTTCCCATCTTTTCAGATCCCTTCCCTCTTATTCCCTGATCACAACAATCCACGGACCCCATGGAGCCTTCCCTCCATTGATTCTACTTTTCACTGTTTCTTGCTCACATGTCTTGACTCCCTTCTTCACCCCACTTAAATTGTCCACCACTGTAACTGCTCCCTCATAGCCACATTTTTGACTCCTTTTTCCATCTTTTACTCTATTTACGCAATTAGCAGCAACAGAATCCTAATTAAATCCAACCTTCTGCAGCTGTTTGTGGCTGGAGAGGAAACTCACAGCCATGCCAGCTGGTTTCACTTGAACAACCACAGAACTTGACCGCTTCCCTATTGACGATGATTCTATACATGCTCCTCTTTTTTTTCTTAAATCCTCAACATTTCCTTTCTCATCCTCACTCTTAACTGATGACTCCAGTGAGATTAAAGCAAACAGAAAATTCCCAGACTCTCTCTGCCACACCAATTAGCATCTGTACTCATATTCTCTGCTTTTATTACCAGATGAATTTTGTGTGTGGCTCTCCAAGCTAATCCCTCCTATTTCTCCTGGCCACCAATCCCCTTTCATCTATTTAAGGATGGAGTTCTAGCAATTCTCTCCTTCTTCTCTGACATCATCATTATTATTCCTGACACAACAGCCTGGGTGGTCCTTCTAAAAAATGAGTCAGATGATGTCATGTCACCTGTGCACAAAAATGGCTTAGAAGAGCCAGGACAATTTTGAGAAGAAAAATAAGATTAAGGTAGGGATGTGTGTGCTTGGGGGAAGGTATTTCTGTTTTAAGTCTTTCTATAAGGCTGTAATTAAAATAGTGAGGAAGCAGTTCCAGGGTAGAAGAATATATAAAGGCATAAAATAGCCCAGAAACAGATCCATGTATACAGAGGGTGCCAAAAATATATATGCACAGCTTAAGAAAGGAAAAACTGTATTGAAATTTATAATACTCAATATATATTGATAACAAAAGATGAATACAGGTCACATCTGAGCACCTCTTGTAATTGCAGAAGTCAAATGTGACTTGAGTATTACAATTTTAATACAGTATTTTCCTTTCTTAGGAAATAGTTGAAGGGAAGGAGAAGGAAAGCAGAAAGGAGAAGGAATCTAAAGATTTTTTTTTTTAATGGAGACAGATTTATTCAGCTGTTGGAAAAGTTTTATTGTCATTCCTTAGGGCAGTGGTTCTCAACCTTCCTAATGCAGGGACCCTTTAATACAGTTCTTCATGTTGTGGTGACCCCCAACCATAAAATTATTTTCATTGCTACTTCATAACTGTAATTTTGCTACTATTATGAATCATAATGTAAATGTCTGATATGCAGGATGCATTTTCACTGGTCATGACCCACAGGTTGAGAACCGCTGACTTAGGGAATGGTACAGATTGAGTACAATTTAACTGCAAATACTCCCCTTTGACTCATTCATCTTCAAATAATTCCATATCCTGCTCTGCAACTTTGAGAAGATATTTTTAAAACATTTTAGATTTTTATAGGAGTTGATATCTTTTCATTGTAAACAAGCTACAGATTTTTTTACTTAAGCTTGTAGTAGTCTGGGTTACCTTTCTAAATCCCAGATGCTTGTAAAATGCACTGAAGCAGCCTTCCTCCTTTATCCAAACAGAAAAACAACATAACTGAACAGATTAAAGGTCTCACCACTAAGTATTATTATTTTTTTTCCCATCAACCCTTTGAAGTTCAGTCTTTGGAGGGACAGGCTATGTTTTTGATTTCTAGTAATTCTCTTTTTTGGAGGTTTTATGATTTTTGCCATTCCGAAAATAGTTTAAGATCCTTTAAGAAACAAACCTTGAATAGTCTAAAAATTCATATCCCTGATTTTTTCCCCTATGAGTTAGGGAGGCTGTGAGGGGGACAGAGGGGTAACTGGAGGCTGATTCTCCTGGGAAAGGAGAGGTGTGAGAGGTCTGTGCCATTTACTTGGTGTATTCCTATCTTAACAAGTCTCAGGTCTTTTGCATTGAACAAGTCTACTGGTCTCATTTTTCCAACAGTGTGTGCTCACTTTGTGCCTCTGTGTCACATCTTGGTAATTCTCGCAATGTTTCATAAGTTTTAATTATTATTAAATCTGTTCCGGTGATCTATGATCAGTGATGCTTGATGTTATGATTGTCATTGTTTTGAGGCACTACGGACCTCATCCCTGTAAGACCGTGAACTTAACTGATAAATGTATGTGTTCTGACTGATCTACCAAATGGCCATTCACATGCTTCTCCCTTTAAATAAACTACTAGAAATGAGTAAGTTTAGTGAGGAAGACATATTGAAAGCCAAGACAGGCCCAAGCTAGGCCTCTTGCACTTCGTTACCCAAGTTGGGAATCCCAAGAAAAAAATCCTTGAAGGAAATTAAAAGTGCTACTCCAAGGCACACATGAATGATTTGAAAAAGCTAAGAAGACTTATTGCTGGTATGGAGAAGGTTTGGGTGATATGGGTGGAAGATCAAACCAGCCACAACATTCCCTTAAGCCAAAGTGTAATCCAGAGCAAGTTCCCTCACTCTTTTCAATGCTGTGAAGGGTGAAAGAGGTTAAGGAGTCTGCACAAGAAAGTCAGTTCTCATGCTTCATGAGGTGTAAAAAAGAAGCCATCTCCAAAACATGAAAGTGCATGGGGAAGCAGCAAGTTATCCACAAGATCTGGCTCAGGTTATTGATGAAGGTGACTAAACAACAGATTTTCAGTATAGATAAAATAGCCTTCTATTGGAATAAAGATGCCCTCTAGGATTCCTGTAGCTAGAGATACAGGAGCGTGATACCCGGCTTCAAAGAGTCAAAGGACTCTTTGCCACTTTGATTGACTTCTTTTCATGGAAGATTTATCTACTATGCATTGTGATTGCCACTTTGCTTTAGGCCCTAACAAGGCTGACTTTCTTGTTAGGGCCTAAAGCAGCTGGTGACTCTAAGTTAAGGTCAATGCCCGTAAGAATTATGCTAAATCTACCTGCACTCTGTAAATAGAAAAACAAAGCTTGGATGACAGCGTATCTGTTTACAGCACGTTCGACTGAATATCTTAAACCTACTTTTGAGATCTGCTGCTTAGAAAAAAGACTCCTTTAAAAATAATCACTGCTCATTGACAATGCACCTGGCCACCCAAGAGCTCTGATAGAGATATTTGAGGAGATGAGTGCTATGTCCCTGACTATTATTAATAAAACATCCATTCTGCAGTCCACAGATCAAGGAGTTGTTTCAACTTTCAAATCTTATTATTTAAGAAATATATTTTGTAAGGCCAGATAGTGATTCCTCTGGAGGATTGTAGCAAAGTAAGTTGAAAAGGAAAATTCTGGAAAGGATTCACCATTCTTGATGCCATTAAGGACATGTGTGATTCACGAGTGGAGATCAAACTTCTAACAGGAGTTAGAAGTTGATTCCAACCCTCATGGATGAGTCTAAAGGATTCATGAGTTTAGTGGACGAAGTAACTGCCCATGTGGTGGAAACAGCAAGAGACCCAGCATTTCAAGTGGACCCTGAAGATGTGACTGAATTGTTGCAATTTCATGGTTTAAATTTAACAAATGAGTTGTTTCTTATAGATGAACAAAGAGTGGTTTTCTGAGATGTAATCAGCTCCTGGTGAAGAAACCGTGCATATTGTGAACATGACATAAACTTAGTTGATAAGGCAGCAGCAAGGTTTGAGAGGATGGACTCCAATTTTGAAAAAAAAAATTCTACTGTGGGTAAAATGCTATCAAACAGCATTACCTGCTGTAGATAAGTCTTCCATGAGAAGAAGTCAATCGATGTGGCAAACTTGATTGCTTTAGGTAATTGCTACAGCCGCCCCCCTTAAGCAACCACCACCCTGATTAGTCAGTGAGCAGCCATTAACATTGAGTTAAGACCCTCCACCAGCTAAATGATTATGACTTGCTGTAGACTCAGATGATTATTAGCTTTTTAAAAATAAGGTATGTAGGTTGTTTTATTAGATGTAACGATTATACACTTGACTATAGTCTAGTATAGACACAACTTTTATAGGTACAAGGAAACAGAAAAATTGTGTGACTCGCTTTATTGCAATACTGGCTTTGTTTTGGGGGCCTGAAACTGAACACACGATGTCTCCAATGTCTCCAAGGTGTGCCTGTAGAAACATGAAAGACATGAAAGAGAGACTCAAATGAAACTTCTAGAGGTAAAAACTACATTGTCGGATTCCGGAAGAAACAAGAGTGTGGCGTGAGCATGGGGAAGCAAAAGAAAACAAGGAAGTATGCGACCATGTACAATAAAAACTACATTGTCAGATTCTGGAAGAAACAAGAGTGTGGGGAAGCAAAAGAAAACAAGGAAGTATGCGACCATGTACAATAAAAA
>NW_003852411.1:28904258-28908115 GCF_000181295.1 Otolemur garnettii | reverse complement strand
TTCTTTTTTGAGTTCTGTTGCACAATGTGGTAATTATAGTTAATATCAGAGTAAATTTCAAATGTTCTTACCACAAAAATGTTAAGTATTTGAGGTGATGGATATATTGACTAGTTTGATTTAATTATTCCACATTGTATTCATAGATTATAACATCACTATGTACTCCATAAGTTTATACAACTATAAATTGTTGGTTTACAATAAAAATAAAATTGTTGCATCTTTTTGTTAAAAAAAAAAAAACTACATTGTCTGAGAGAAAGAAAATAGTGGATGGGACTAGCAGAAGATTTGACATTGCAGAAGAAATTAGGGAACTTGAAGACAAAGCAATGGAAACTATCCAAAATGAAAATCAGAGAAAAAAGACTGAAAAAACAAAAATAAACAAAACCAACAGAGAACCAGTGAGCTGTGGAACAACTTTTTGAGGCCCAATATACACTATTTGTAATTGGAGTTCTTGATGAGGAAGAAAAGCATTTAAAGAAATCACAGACAAAAATTTTCTAAATGTGATGTAGATTATTAATCCCTATAGCCAAGAAACTCAAAGAACTCTAATTTCAAGAAACGCAAAGACAATGACACTAAGGTTCATCATAAACAAATAGCCTAAATCAACGATTAAAAGATTATCATCAAGATACTTAGAGGAAAAAAATATATACTTGTCCACAAAAGAAGAAATACAAAAATGACAACAAACTTCTTGTCAGAAGCAGTGCAAGTCAGGAGGCAGTTTGGTGACGTCTTTATTAAAAGAAAACTGTTAACAGAGAGATCTCTATTCAGAGAAAATCCTTCTAAAACTGAAAGTGTAATGAAGACATGTTTAAATACACAAAAGCTGAAAAAAATGATGCCAGTGGGCATGCACTATTCGAAATGTTATTGAAAGTCCTTTAGGTAGAAAGGAAATGACGCCAGATGGAAATGTGAGTCCATTCCAGTGGTTCTCGACCAGGAGTCCTTTCACCACCACCCTCAGGGCACATTTGGCAATGTCTAGAGATATTTTTGTTGCTACAACTTGCGGGGTGGGAATTGCTAGCGGCATCTAGTAGATAGATGCCAGAAATGCTGCAAAGCATTTAATAATTCCTAGCGGAGTTCCTTCAACAAAGAATTATCTGCCCCCAAATGAGTTTCAAGATTGAGAAACTCTGATACATGCTAAGGGATGAAGAACCCCAGAAATGGTAAATATGTGGGTCGAGGAAAGATATTTAAATATAATGAGAAAGATATTTAAATATTTAAGGATATTTAAAAGACAATTTGCTTAAATTAAAAGTAATAGCAGTGTATTGTAGGATTAACCAAATATAGAGAAATCAAATGCATGACAATAGGACAAAGGCTTGGATGAAGTGTGGGAGAAATGAAAGGGTGTTATAATAAGGTTCTTGTGCTGTAGGTGAAGAGGTATAATATTACTGTATATACGCTGTAAATTAAACATGTATACTATAAATAGTAAACCTTTAAAAATCAAAGACTTATAGCTAGCCCTCAAAAGAGATAATTTAGAAATATAAAAAATTCAATCCCAAAGCCGCCAGATTATTTATTAAATACCAGTCCAAAAGCACAATCCATAGAATGAATTATTCATAAATTGGGCTTTTAGTAAAGTTAAGAATCTCTGTTCCTTAAAATGTATTGTTAACAAAGGAGGAAAAGACAAGCCACCAATTACGAGAAGATATTTGGAAATCAACTATCTCATCAGAGACTTCCATCCAAAATATATAATTATTTCTCACAACTGAATAATACTCAATTAAACAATCTAATTTAAAAATGCACAAAATATTTGGATAGATACTTCATCAAAAAAAATATACGCCCATTCATTGACTTTTGAGTAAGGTGCCAAGAACACACATTGGGGAAAACACAGTCTTTTCAATAAGTTGTACTCAAAAAAAAGAGGATGTCCGAAGTCAGAAGAATGAAATTAAACCCTTATCTCATACCATATGTAAAAGTAAACTCAAAAATAGATTAAAGACTAAACCCAAAACTATGGAAGTACTAAAAGAAAACACAGCTGAATAGCTCCCTGATATTCGTTTGAGCAGTGAATTTTTGATGTGACTCCTGAGCACGGACAATGAAAACAAATATAGATGACGGGGATTGCTCAAACCAAACAGCTTCTACAGAGCAAAGGAAACAATTAAGAAGGTGAAGAGACAAACCACAGAATAGAGAAGCTATCTTCAAGCCATACATCTGATAAATGGTTAATATTCAAAATAAATAAGAAATGAAACTCAATAGCAAGAAAATAAATAACTAGATTAAAAAATGGACAAAGGACTTGAATAGATACTTCTCCAAAGATATATAAATGGCCAATAGATACAGAAAAAAAAAATCTGAACATCACTAATTGTCAGTGAAATGCATAGTAAGACCACAGTGAGAGATCACTTCTTATCTGCCAGAATGGCTATTAGCAAAATGACAACAGATAAGGTTGGAGAGCATGAGGAGAAAAAGGAATGCTACTTGCATGTGGGTGGGAATGTAGATTGGTCTGGCTATTATGGAAAACAGTATGGAGGGTCTTCAAAAAATTAAAAATAGAGGCTCGGCACCCATAGCTCAGTGGTTAGGGCGTTGGCCACATGCACGGAAGCTGGCGGATTCGAGCCCAGCCCCAGATGTGCCAAACAACAATGACAACTGCAACAAAAAACAGCCAGGCGGGCGTTGTGGTGTGCTCCTGTAGTCCCAGCTACCTGGGAGGCTGAGGCAAGACAATTGCTTGAGCCCAGGAGTTTGAGGTTGCTGTGAGCTGTGATGCCATGGCACTCTACCCACAGTGACATAGTGAGACTCTGTCTCAAAAAAAAAAAAATTAACAATAGAAATCCCATGTGATCCAGCACCCCCATTTCTGGCGTACACGTGCATCCAATGGAAATGAATCCAGTATGTTGAGGAGATGGCTGCTCTCTCACGTTTACGGCAGCACTATTCACAATACCCAAGAGACAGAACCAACCCGAGTGTCCATTAACAGACGAAGGGAAAAAGAGACTGGTCTGCACATGTGTGTGCTCACACGCAATGGGATACTATTTAGTCATGATTAAAAAGTGAAATCCTTTGATTTTTAGCAACATGGATGAACTTGCAGGGCATCATGGTAAGTAAGATAAGTCAGACACAGAAAGACAAATACCACCTGATCTCTCTCAGATGTGGAATCTAAAAAAGTTGATCTTATAGAACCAGAGAGTACAATGGTGGTTACTAAAGTACAGGCTGGTAGGCAGGGGAAGGTTGGGGGATGCTGGTCAGAGGACACACAAGTTCATTTAGACAGGAGAAATAAATACAAAAGATCTATTGTATAACATGGGGACTATAGTCATAAAAGATAGTATATTCTTGAAAAATGCTCAGAGGAGATTTTAAGTGTTCTCACACAAAAATAATACCTTGTGAGGTACTGCATACGTTACTTGCTCCATTTAGGCATTCTACGATGTGTACATGTTTCAAAATACCATGTTGTATGTAATACATACAATTTTATCTGTCAAAGAAAAGAAAATAATCAAATTTTACACTTTGAATATGTACAGTTTGTTTTACTTGAATTAGACTTCCAGAAACTTTTCAAAAATGAAAAAAATAAAATCTGTTGTTGAACCTCAAAAAAAAAAAAGGAAAAAATATAAGAATGGCAAATAAGCCAAGTGCAATGGCTCATGCCTGTAATCCTAGCACTCTGGGAGGCCGAGGCAGGAGGATTATTTGAGCTCACAAGTTCAAGACCAACCTGAGCAAGACCCTGTCTCAACTGAAAAAAAAAAAAAATAGAAAAACTGAGG
>NW_003852411.1:28877121-28904178 GCF_000181295.1 Otolemur garnettii | reverse complement strand
AAAAAAAAAAAAAAAAAGAATGGCGAATAAGCATACAAAAAGATATTCAGTATTATTATTCATTAGCGTGACACAGATTCAAAATGTGACACGTTCCCACTACATGCCTATTAAACGGTTAAAATTAAAAGACTAAGCACTCTGAGTACTGGTCAGGCTGTGGTGAGGCTGTGTAGCAATCAGAATTCTTGTATCATGCCCCTGGGGATGGTGAGATAATACAATCACTTCAGAAAAGTTTGTCAGTTTCTTAAAAGGATAAACTTACGTAGAACATGGCTCAGCCATTCCACTTTTAATTATTTACCCAGGAGACATGAAAGTATATGCCCACACAAAGACTTAGTCACAAATACTCATAGCAACCTTGGTTATAATAGCTATGAATGAGTAAACAAATTGTGACATCAATCTGAATTGAATGCTATTCGGAAATACAAAGGTATAAACTATTGATGAATGTACATGGATGAAACTCAAAATAATTATTCTTTTGTCTCCCTGAAGTCAGATTTTAAAAAGACTATATGCTTTATGATTTGATCTATGTTAAGCTGTGGAAAATAATGTATTAATCTACAGTGCCAGGAAGTAAATCATGGCGGCTTGGGGTGGGAGGGGTGGGAGGGAGGTATGGTAAGAAGAGATTAACAAGGGGAGCAAGGGAAATTCTGGAGGCGATGAGTATGTCCATTATCTTGGTTGTGGTGACAGTTTCATAGGTGTCAAAGTCCACCAAATTGTATACTTTTTAATTTTATATCAATGCTACATCAGGAAAGCTATAAAAGTGATTCGTGGCATTAAAAAGGCAGATGAATGTGATTTATTTTTATTCTAATACTTAAGCCAAATTTAAGTTCATTTTACATATATACTTTTGCTGTTTTCATGGCTGGGTTTTAGCATTAGATAGAAACAAATCATTTCCTGTATTTGCGCTGATGTGTTTTCTGTAACTGTGTAGGGGGTGGGCAATCTTTGACCTCATTTAAGATATAAGAAATGCACAGGGCTTATAAAAATTATTTTTAAATTTCTAGCATTACATTCTCAGTTGAGGTTTGGGCAGGCTAGAATGCAGGTCCTCTAAGTTTCCATTGATCTTTGAGTTGTTTTACTCTTTCTAATGTGGTTTCTAATGTGGCCATTATTGTAGGTGCTGGGCTCAGATCTCCAGACCCCTGCTCAGTGCACCAACAGTTCACAGATCAGCAGATGGTCTCATTCTATGGCCAGTATTGTGAGAAAACTTGTTCAGGTTCGAGGTTTTAGTTTTATTTTAGCCAGACTTTAAAAGATCATTCAAAGGAAATAGAACTGACCACAGCCTATAACGTCAACTGTGTGTTCTGCATTTTTCCATGCCACAACCCAAGTGGGGAACTTGAGTCAGTAAAGAATATTTTAAGACTTTTGACCTTTGGGCAGCACCTGTGGCTCAGTGAGTAAGGCGCCAGCCCCATATACTGAGGATGGTGGGTTCAAATCCGGTCCCGGCCAAACGGCAACAAAAAAATAGCCGGGCATTGTGGTGGGTGCCTGTAGTCCCAGCTACTCGAGAGGCTGAGGCAAGAGAATCACCTAAGCCCAAGAGCTGGAGGTTGCTGTGAGCTGTGATGCTACGGCACTCTACCAAGGGAGACAAAGTGAGACTCTATCTCTTAAAAAAAAAAAAACCTTTGGCCTTTTCAGTGCTTGTTTACAGTGTGTGTTTGTATAACCTTTAGTTATACTATTTTATTGATGTGTATGAAAATTTTAAAACCTGTAGAATTTTATCCTAAGGAGAGAGTTTGGCAAACTTTCACATAGAAGTACAAATATGTTAATTGTCCCAAATTATACTGGGTCCATTGGACCAAACTGAAAATAAAAACTGGAAATAGAGAACAGTCTGGAGAGATGTGTGCTGAAATACAAAACGTGTTGATTTTTGAATTAAGAGATTGATATTTCTTTACACTTTTCTCTATATTTGATTTTTCTTTAAAAAAAACCCTTTCATTAGCTTTATAAACAAAAACATTTGCATTATTCCTTTTCTTTCTAAACTTTACAATCTTTTTTTTTTTTTTTGCCACCGTTTGTAAATGTTTTAATGAAAGCAACTGGAAAAAAGACATCCATTAAACAATTTTCTTTAGGACAGTGTTTCTAATCTCATCACCTCTGAAAACTTCTTTTAAGATGATTAAAAGAAGTTTAATCATTTGAATCCCTGTTTTGAAAGATGTTGTTTATAAGCAAATATTTTTGTTAAACAATAATGAATTTATCTTCCCAAGAGGAAGCCAAGGAGTCCAGGCTTTTTTCCTAACTAAAAAGTCATCCTTGAGGTTAAATACCATGGAATATTATGCAGCCCTAAAGAAAGATGGAGATTTTATCTCATTCATGTTTACATGGATGGAACTGGTAAACTTTACAATCTTTTCAAAGATCTGAGAATCTGAGAGCTGTAAATGACTCTGAGAGGGCCCGGCAAGGTGGCTCACACCTGTAATTCTAGCACTCTAGGAGGTTGAGACGGGTATATTGCTGGAGCTCACAAGTTCGACAAGACCAGCCTGAGTGAGAGCAAGACCTTGTCTCTAAAAATAGCAGGGCATTGTGGTGGGTGCCTGTAGTCCTGACGACTCAAGGGGCTGAGGCAAGAGAATTGCTTGAGCCCAAGAATTGGAGGTTGCTGTGAGCTATGATGCCACAGCACTGAACCCCAGTGTGACAAAGTGAGACTCTGTCTCAAAAAAAAAAAAAAATGAAAAATGACTCTCAGGGTAATACAAAGATATTGTAATTACTTTCCCCAATGAGGATGTGAAGTAGATTAGGGCTTGGATCCATCTCACCTACAGCCCTCTATGGCTATGGAAAGTCCCTACTTGCCCTTCACACCTGCAGCTAAATCCTTTGCACCTCCTAAGATATTTGATTCTACAGATTACAGAAACAGGCTGAGTTTCAAGTTTCTGGCATGAGTCACGCTGCACAGACAGACTATTACACAAAGTTCTGTCAAAAGATCATTTTCTGTCTGTGGCCACAACATAGCTTCTGGTCAGTGCTGTGTGGGACTAGGCCAGCCCTCTCTGTGACTTCCTTTATTTCTAACCTTCCCCATAGTATCTTCATTTAGATCTGGGAAAGCATGGAGTTAGTATATTGCCATTTTAATGCAACTGTATAGCAGCACAGAAGAAAATACTGCATGTCAATGTCCATTGCTCAGCCCTCTGCTTAGGCAAACATGGTTCCAAGGTGACCACCTTGAACATATTTCAGTGAAGCTGGAGAGCTTGCTAAGAAAGGGAACATAGTAACATATTAACAGTTTGGCCTTGGGCAACTTCTTGAATAAGAAACTACAGTTTACTTCTTTACAAAACAGGGACAATGGTCACGTACTGCAAAGGGCTTTGCAAAGGACAAATGAGATAATGTCTGTAACTTGTTTAGTACAATGTTTGGGCTCATAGAAAACACTGGCATGGTAGCTTCTTCTACACAGGCATAGACCATCAAGCTCACACTTGTGTTATGGCAGGAATTTTGACTTTGCTTACATAGTGTTGTATCTTGGAGCATGTATTTGTTTATGCAACCTTCTCAGAGCAATCTTTCCTTTACCCAGTGGAAAGAATCTGCTCTGTCCCCTATTGTAGGATTCTGTTTTGTTTTTGTCCTATTGTCTCCTCTCACTGGAATGTAACTTCATCACCTGTAGTATTTATTACCATTTCACCAATGCTTAGGACTAGTCCAGGAACATCACAGGTGCTCAGTATATGTCTGTTGAATGACTGAATGAAGGTTCCATTCATCCTCCAAGTCTCAGCTTCAGCGCCAGGCTCTCTACTCCCTGATGCAGGGGTCCTCAAACTTTTTAAACAGGGGGCCAGTTCACTGTCCCTCAGACCATTGGAGGGCTGGACTGTGGGCCCCAAGATGAGTCAGCTGCTAAGCAGGACAGGCAGTAGCGGCAAAAACACCCAGTGGGCCGGATAAATGTGGCCCACGGGCTGTAGTTTGAGGACACCTGCCACGAATCACTCTTTTTCTCTCAGCTCCTATAGTGCCTTAACAATGGTCATCACAATTATCACAAGCACTAAATGTCCATTTACTTCTTGATTTCCCCCACTAGGCTCTGAGCTGTGTTGAAGGTCATCAACTGAATATCTAGCATAATGCCTGGCTTGTGGAGACTTTAAATAACTGTTGAACAACTAGAATTGAGTAGTCCATACTTATCTGTGTGGTAATAAATTTCCCCAAGGACTATGTTGTGGTGGTTATGGGGGTCATTTGACCTGAGCTTTAAGCCTGCAGGTGCATGAAATTTCATCTGCCTTTCAGCCACACGGGGAGGGAGGAAGGTGAGGCCTGCTCACATGAAGATAATGAACTTCATTATTGCCTTTCCATTTGATTTATTATCACCACTTATCAGCATTTCTTAGTGGCCTTTGATTTTTGGGTGAATATATAAGCTGGGTTGATACGCCATACAACAGTTGAGAATAAATATCAATTTCCAAAGAGAATGCCAATATAGACCACGGATGGTGAGATCTCGATCAAGGTTTACCCTTGCACATTCTTCCCTCTTCCTTTCCCACTGCTTGCCCCGCCTTCTGTGTCACCGTCTCCCACCAGAGGCACAGCAGTCCCCATGCCATCATCTCTCAACTGTGACACATTCTCTGTACCAGACTGAAGTTCCTAAAACTCAGCCCTCATCCTGTCTCGTCCCTTGTCAGAAACCATCCAGGTTTCTCCACTACAGAATCATTCTCTTAAAACCCCGTGATCTTATCCCAACTTACTTCTCCAAAAGCTGGTTCCAAAACTACCTATTTAAGAACCGTGTATGAACCATGTGTGCTTTCAAATATCTGGACCTCTGTGCCTGCCTCCACCCTATTTCCAGGTAACCAAATATTATCTATATTTTAGGTCAAATACTGCCTCTTCTAAGAAAGCTTTCCTGCTCAACTCTTCTGCCCTTGAATCATATGTCTGTTCTGGAATTTATATTTTACCCTTGTTTTATTTATTTAATATGTTTTAGACCTCCATAAAAAAAATGTCAAGTTTCCTATTAGAGTCTCCTTAAGGCCAGGCATGGTTGCTCACACCTATAATCCTAGCATTCTGGAAAGTCAAGGCAGGTGGATTGTCCTGAGCTCAGGAGTTCAAGACCAACCTGAGCCAGAGTGAGACCCCCGTCTCTTCAAAACAATGCTGGCACTGTGACAGGTGCTGGTAGTCCCAGCTACTGGGGAGGCTGAGGCGAAAGAATTGCTTGAGCCCAAGAGTTGGAGGTTGCTGTGACCTATGATGCCACGCCACTCTACCGAGGGCCACAAAGTGAGACTCTGTCTCAATAAAAATAATAATAATTAATTAATCTCTTTAGACTCTCCCTAGGCGTGAGCACAGAGTTTGGGTAGGATAGTAGGAATTCACTACATTTTTATAAGTATTTTTTTAATTATAAAAATAATGCATGCACATGTAAAACTTGTGAACAGTGCAAAGAAGCAACTAAATAAAAAGAATGAATGCAACAATCCTTCTCCCAACTCGGTCCTAAATTCTGCAGTTGTAAACCACTGTAAGTTTCTTATGTATCGTCTAGAAAAATGTATGTGACTATACAAGGATATAGATATAATTTTTTTACACTAATAGTCTTATACTTTCCACTTTGCTCTTTTCAACAATAGATCTTGGAGATTTTTTCCTATGATGTTGGTTTTACCCAATCTTGTTAATGCCTGGATAGCATTCCAGTAATGGTACAAATGCCTTCTTGAGGAGAAAGGCAGTGCTGGGGTTAAGAACAAGATGTGTTCCTGAGAATGTCATTGTGTCATGTTTGTATGTAACTCAGATCTCTATAACAGCTCGTAAGTGGTAATAATGATACAGTGTAACACTGTAATAAGAATAAGTTATTCTTGTGCTATGATAGTGAGTTACAGAAACTACTGTGCTCTTGGAATTCAAACAAACAGAATGTAAAAACATAGTCATGCAAAAAGTTCAGAGAAGAGATAAGAAAAATTTCAAAAATGAATCTTAAAGATTAATACTCACCCAATGTTGCTTTAATGCTAGGCTAATGATAACTGTTATGTTTAGTTTGATCAAATCCGTAACCTTTCCATTTCCTTGATTAACACACGTGCTGCATTCATTGATGCTTTCACTGAAGCATTATCTTTCACACGCTCCACTATAATCTCACTGTATCCTTTGTAATTGTTCCTATGGTCAAGACCCTGCAGCCTGATGAGTGATGGCCTCTGGCCTTTCTCCGAACTCTTATTTCTACTTTCATTTCCACTGTAATCACCTTTCTCTCCGTGCAGGCTTCCTCAGACTTGCAGTGGACTTTTACCTTGGAGGCATGGTCAGAAGGGTAAACACAGACTCACAAAATCAAATAAAAAAGATAAGACAAAAGCGATGACGTGAGTAAGAAGCCCGTTAGCACAAGGATGCGGCACCAACAAACTTCCTCCTTCATGCAGGCTGGTTTACATTTGTGGGAGAAATTAGCTTCCAAGCTATTAATTTAATTATTTAATTATAAATTATCCTCATGGGGAGCCTTGAGAGCCTGTTTATAAGTATTGAACGCTGTAAGTAGGGTCATCTCTCACCTGGGGACCACTTGTATTTCCAATTTTCAGGTGTTGGTGTAGTCATAACTAAGATAAATTTTTGTTAGTAAAATTTGGGGCCAAAAGTTATATGCAAGCATTTTGTGTTCTGGGCCCATGTCTAGCCAAGGAAGCGTGTGTGTGGGTCTGCTTCTCGCACCCTGATCACCTTGGGTATACTCATAGTTTTATTTCTGGCCCATTTAATAGACAAAATGGTATCTCATCATTCTTTTGATCTGTATTTCTTTAATTATGGGTAAGATGATTTTCATCTTTCATTTTTATATTTTTTCTGAAAGTCTCCTGCTCTTGTACTTGACCCATTTCTCTTTTGATTTCTAAAAGCCCTTATATGTTAGTCATGTTTTCTTCCTATCCATTTATCAGTAGTATTTTATTTACAATTGATATAAAGTCTGTCTGTGTATTTTTTTCTTTTGTGTGAGTATGTCTTGTTTTTTTTTAAAAAAATGTTAGCTTCATACATACAATTTGGAAAAAAATTCAAAAGAAGAAGAAAACTCAAGCTGAAAGTGAATTAAAAAGACATGAATATGCAATTTGCAAAAGAAGAACTACTGCTTCAGCCCCTGTAGCTCAGTGGCTAGGGCGCTGGCCACATACCCTGGAGCTGGGGGGTTCGAATCCAGCCTGGGCCTGCCAAGCAACAATGACAACTACAACCAAAAAATAGCTGGGCGTCGTGGTGGGCACCTGCAGTCCCAGCTACTGGGGGGCTAAGGCAAGAGAATCGCTTAAGCCCAACCAAGAGTTTGAGGTTGCTGTTGAGCTGTGATGCCATCAAACCCTACCCAGGGTGACTGCTTGAGACTCTGTCTCAAAATAAAAAAAAGAAAAGTTCAGCCTGTGGCTCAAATGGCTAAGGTGCCAGCCACAT
The DNA here is from genome assembly GCF_000181295.1 of Otolemur garnettii. Taxonomy (NCBI): domain Eukaryota; kingdom Metazoa; phylum Chordata; class Mammalia; order Primates; family Galagidae; genus Otolemur; species Otolemur garnettii. The sequence continues at coordinate 28,896,603 of NW_003852411.1, read as the reverse complement.
ACACCTGAGGTGGCGGGTTCAAATCCAGCCTGGGATTCGAACAACAATGATGGAAGCAAACCAAAAATAGCCAGGTGTTTGGCGGGCACCTGTGGTCCCAGCTACTTGGGAGGCAGAGGCAGGAGACTCGCTTGAGCCCAGGAGTTGGAGGTTGCTGTGAGCTGTGATGCCACGGCACTCTACCCAAGGGGACAGCTTGAGGCTCTGTCTCCAAAAAAAAAAAAAAAAAAAAAAACTACCAACAATGGCTAAAAAATACAGGGTGACCAAAAAGTTCCTGTGCAATTTAATTGCCACCCTATATAGTAAAACATTGAGTGATGTTGAGAATATTTTTATACATTTTTTAGCCATTGCTAATTCCTTTTATTTTCAAACGAGATACACACACACAGATTTTAAATAAATAACAGGCTTAAACAAATAACAAGGCAGTTGTACAGTAAGTAGAAAATAACACTACGTTTAAGTGTGATCCAATCCAAGAAATCAAAGATAGTTGCGTGTTAGGAAAATTATTAGTTTATATATTAATAGGTCAAAGATTACAATCTGACTGGGCAAGGTGATTTGCTGAACCAGATTTTATAAACAAGTGTACAGATGGGCCTACAGGGAGGTGCAGAAGGCTGACTAAAGTTTGGTCATGCAAAGAATTTTTGCTCTGTGAATGAGCTTTTGTGTTTCTTAGAATTGGGGAGCTATGAAAACAAAAGTGATTGTCATTACTATTAGAATATGGAGAGATACATTTCTTTCCTTAAATGGTGCTGTGGATATAGGTATAAGAAGTAGAGCCTGTATGCCCAGTACCATTTAGAGAAAGAAATATATCCCTACTTACTCTGTTGGTAATGGCAATCATTTTTGCCTCTAGTCGTTGTTCTAAAGCTTCCTCTAGGTCTATTTATGGACTTCCTTGTAAAATCCAGTTTTTGCAAAGAACCTAAGTCAGTTTGACATGAAGCCCCCATCCTTCAGTCTCCATCACCCCCAGGGTCTGATCACACTGGCCTGTCTTCAGCTAGAATCCTATTAGGTCAGTTTAGCCAGAATCTCCCTTACCCAAATGTTTCTTCTTAGTCATTTTCTATCCACTGACCCCTGCCCTGCTCCTTGGCTATAAACTTCACACACACCCCACCCCACCTGCCACTGTATTTGAAATTGAGCCAAATCTCACTGCAGTGGTTCCTGTGCCTATCACGATGGTCCTCAATAAAGCCCTTTTAACCAACAAGTGTCACTGAACAAGTTTTTCTTTAACCAGAGACATTTGATTTTAATTACTGTAGAAAAGGTTCAGCGGTCTCTGCAAAGAAGAAAATACGCAGATAGGCGGTTTCCCATGATTTCTGTCCAGGATTGCTTTCTGAACTGGACAACAAACAAATTTCTTGGTTGGGGTATCTCCGATACTGCGGCCTAGGATTTCATTCATATTTAGCTCAGACTCAGATAAGTTTTACCTCAAGTCATCTGAGAAATCCCTGTCTCTTTAAACGGTGCCGGCTTATGCTTGCCTCAGTAGACTACAAGAAAGGTGAAAGGAAACGATGGTGAAGCCTTCTACAGATCCGACGAAATGTGCAATATTATTAGTGCCTTAAGTATTTGCAAGTGGATGCAGCAGAATAGTCTTTCAAACTGGAATTTCAAAAATAACCCCTAGTTTTTCTCCTACTAAACCGTCAAACCTCTGCAGGAGAAGATCTCTCTGACAGGCTTACCTCCCCTCCAGCCCCCCTCACCTCCATGCTCCCTGCAGCTCCTCCCTACACTCCTCTACCCCTTCCAGCTGCTACAGAATCCACTTGTGTGGCCTTTATGCCAGGCGAGCAGGGCAGATGGAGGAGCAGGGACAGACACATTCCTTCCATCCTTTCCTGACAGCCTCTACTGTTTCTCGCCCCAACGTTGGGGTTACGAAGTCAGAGTGAGATGCTGAGGAATGTTAATTGCTTTAATGTGTGGCTCCCATTGCGCCATTCAACACGAAGGCTCACAGGTGAGGAAGATGAGGGTACTCACAAGACACAGAGGCACAGGACTCCCGGTAGAGACTCGCTGTCTCTTAACAGAAAGCTGCCATCTACCCCTTCCCTGAGCAGTATGATCTCACAGTCTCGCTTGGTCAGAGGGCCGTGGTAATAAGGCAGATCCATGGCGAGCCCTCTAGCATCCCAGGCTGCCCTGTTGGCCTGAAATCCAGCTCCAAGCCAAGGAAGGGCTCTGAGGAGGGAAGTGGAGTCAGCCGCGCATCCTATGGAAATATCTCTTCTTCCAGCTGCAGGCAGAGGTCAGTCAGACGTGGTTGGTCTGTGAGACTCAGTAAGTTTCGCTAGATTCAGGAAATGAGAAGGGTGGGGTGTGGCCAAAGTGTGGCCAAGAAATGGCCAAAGTGTGACTTGCGGAAGTGGGTGAAAACATGTGAGTGCACAGTGGAATCAGTGAAACTCAAGGCTGAGGCTGCAATCCTAAAGCCAAGCTTCCTGGAGCTGTGTTGCAGCCCTGTGTATCTCTGGACATCATCAGTTTCTCCTTCTCTGGCTACTGGTCTCCTTTGTAGGAAATACACCACTGCTTTTACTGTAACACAGACCCATTTTCTGCTGAAGCTGCTTTTGATTAGGCTATGCTTAGTTTACAATGGGTACACAGAAAGAGTTTGGTGCTGAAAGAATGGGTAAATTTAGACGCAATGGGAAAACTGAAAAAGTGGGATTTCCATAGATCAAATGACATTAAAAAAATGGAAGGCATCAATGGGAATAGAAAGCAATGGAGACCAATGCAGAAGGAGACAGCCCATTCTATAGCTAAGGCTCCTCCTAGCTGCTAGAGGACAAAGGTCATTTTAAACACTCTTGAGCCTTGTGCCTTTTGGAGAAGGGGCTGGTGCAGGTGAGAGAGATGTTTGGGTATACTAGTGAGTGCAGGGGTGCTTCTCCAGGTAGAAGAGAGGATATTATGAGTGGGTTTGGAGATCTTCAAGACCTTTATGGTTTCTGTCCTGGGAGATAACAGTCATGTGTCCTGATGAGGAAAGACTAGGAAAAAAGTCTATCCAGCTGGAAACATTTAGCTCCCTTCCATGAGAAGATCCCTTTCTTTTTCTCTCTTTCCCACCTTAATCAGCTAGTAATCTTGGGAGAGAGAAATTATGTGGCTTCTTTCACCTGAAGGTCAATTTCCAAGGCCGTTTTAAAAAACCATACTAACCTACATATTATTAAATAATTAGTTCGCACTTAATTTCAGATATAATAAGCCATATATCTGGCCATATATGGGGATGCCTATAACCCAATGTTTTAAATGAGACTGTGTTTACTTAAGTTGCCTCATTACCATCCCATTATGTCAACTGCTATAAACTATATGTGAATTTCTCTTTCCACCTCATTCAAATATCTGTGGGCAATCACTGCATATCTCAAGTACTTATCTATAAAAATAGAACTAGGTTCTTGCAATTCATCTTCTCTTAACTTCTTGTTTTAATTTTATCTTGCAACTTGGTTGACCAGTTATTTACCCACACTTGGGGGGTATCTGCCATGGAATCTCCTTGTAACACATCTTCTATGGAAGTCCAATTGCTCTGCTGTTTGGTTTAATGGAGTTACACTGATCAAGGAACTTATCAGAGAGGTATGCTTTCCAATCCCACTTTCCCTTGTGTAGGGGTCTTGGACAATTCATGATTCAATTCTCTGCTTCAAGTAGCAGTGTTTTTAAAAATAATAATGAAAGATGAAAATCATAGTGTGTAATACATAATGAAATAAATGGCTCAGGTAGACTTTCAATTGGTGAAAACTTTAAGCAAACTTTTTTTTTTTTGAGATCAAGTCTCACTGTGTCTCCCTCAGTAGAGTGCTGAGGCATCACAGCAATCTCACACTCTTGTTTAAGAGAGTCTCTTGCCTCAGCCTCCCAAGTAGCTGGGACTACAGGCACCCACCACAACACCCAGTTATTTTCTTGTTGCAGTTGTCATTGTTGTTTAACTGGTCCAGGGAGGGCTCAAACCTGTCAGCCTTGGTGCATGTGGTTGACAGCATAACCACTGTGCTACAGGCGCTGAGCCTAAGCAAACATTTGATAATGTCCTTTAAAAGAGAAGGCTCAAGATGTCACCACTTGAGCAAACTTATCATCTCTAGAAGTGGTATAATCGGACATTTAACACCTACTAATTTGATGCAATAAGAAAAATACAGCCTCCTTCTGAAGTTAAGTTGAACTAAAATTAATCAAGCCCTATGACTAATTTCTAGTTTATGGAAACAGACCAACAAGTTAGAAGACTTTATGAGGAAGCAGACAGTTGTGTGGGACAAGTGTGTGGGTCATTCAGTAGAACAAGTGACATGGTTTCTTCATATGTCATAAAAACTGAGTCAGATAGTTGGATGGGAACGTCTCTAGGTTAAAAGATATTTATGAGGCATAAAACATGAAGATTTTGTTTGGATCCTGATTTAACAAAACCAAATATAAAAGACATCCTGCCAATAGGGAAATTTAAGTGTTGATTAGATATTAGAAAATACCAAGGAATTATTGTTGATGTTTTTAGGTGTAATAATGGCATAGTGCTTATGTGAACAAATATCCACAGGTTTTAGAGACACATATGAAGTGTTTATGTCTGAATCTGGGTGATTGTGTATGGGGTTCATTATATTAATATCTCTATTTTTGTGTGTGTCAGAACATATTCATAATAAAAAACCCTTCCATCCCCATCTTATTCTGATACCATGTCACCTTTGAGAACAGCTGCATGATACAATTTCTCACCTGGGTCCTTTTTCTCTCATCCAAAGAAATAAAAGCCTAGTGCCATGTTTGTAGAACATGACTCTATCTTTCTGGCCACAGTTGATTAAACTGAGGGTAAGCCAAGATGAGTTAATCAGAGACCCTTACCCATGAATTTGGAGAAAATAAGAAAAGAAAGAGGTGAGGTAGGGGGTTAGGAAATGAGAATGGAAATGAATTCTCTAGGAAAGGCTGCACAACAGGTACATTTTTGCACTGTAGACTGGTGGCCATATCCCAACAATCAGTCAGGAGGAGAAAACTGGTCCCCATGATGAAGAATGAAGTAGACATATGGACAGAAGCAGAGTCAAAGACAGTTTTTCCTGGATTCCCAAGGGTTTCATTCCGGCGATACCTAAAGCATGACTACATAGCTCACAGCAGCCCCAAACTCCTGGGCTCAAGTGTTCCTCTTATCTCAGCTTCCCAAGTAGCTGAGAATAAAGGCACCCACCATGGTACCCAACTAGCTTTTCTATTTTCAGTAGAGATGGGGTCTCACTCCTGCTTGAGTTGGTCTTGAACTCCTGATCTTAAGCAATACACCTGCCTTGGGCTTCCCGAGTGCTAGGATTATAGGCATGAGCCACTGTACTGTCCCAGTTCTTTGTAATTTTAATACATTTCTCTTTTGTCATAAGATAGTTTGCATTTGTTTTATTGTTTTCTACTTAAGATGCCAAATCTAGCCTTACGGACAAAATTTTGTCTTCAAGACCAAGGGAACATGAGGCCAAATATGAGTCACGTAGAAATTGAACAATGGGTGTCAACATCAGGAAGTCCAGTGTTGTCACTGACTGCAGCATGGTGCATTCTTACATTATAGTTAAGTCCCTGGGATTTTCCAGGTATAGGATCTGCAAAGAGTGAGAGTTTGATCTCTTCTGATCCTATTTGGATATGCTTGATTGCCTTCCCTTGCCCGATTGCTATGGCTAGGATTTCCATTATTGTGTTGAATAGCAGTGGAGACAGTGGGCATCTTTGCCTATTTCCTGATCAGATTGGAAACGTTTTCAATTTTATTCCATTCAATATGGTATTGGCTGTGGGTGGGTTTGCTATAGATGGCCTGTATCAGTTTAAGAAATGACCCATCTAAGTCTCTTTTCTTAAGTGTTCTGATCATGAAAGGAGGCTGGATATTATCAAAAGCTTTTCCTACAACAATTGAGAGAATCATATGCTCTTTGTTTTTTATTTTATTTATGTGATGTATTAAATTTATTGGTTTATGTATGTTGAACCAACCTTATAACTCTGGAATAAAACCAACTTGATCATGGTGGGCATAATTTTTATGATGTGTTGTTGAATTCTGTTTGCTAAGATCTTATTGAATATTTTTGCATCAATATTCATTAATTATATTGGTCTATAATTTTCTTTCTTACTTGGATCCTTTCCTGGTTTGGGGATCAGGATGATATTTGCTTCATAGAATGTGTTGGGAAATATTTCTTCTCTTTCTGTTTTGGAAAAGGTTGTATAATATAAGTACTAATTCCTTTTTAAAGGTTTGGTAGAATTCTGATGTGAAGCTGGTTCCAGATCTTTCTTTTTTGGGAGATTTTGTACAGTTGATGCTATTTCAACAATTGATATAGGTATATTCAAAATTTCTATTCCTTTCTGATTGACTCTAGGAAGGTCGTGTGCTTCCAGGTATTGGTGCATTTCCTTCAGATTTTCATATTTCTGAGAGTAGAATTTTTTGTAGTAATCATTGAGGATTTTTTTGAATTTCTGAGGTGTTTGTTGTTATTTCTCCTTTTTCGTTTCTGATTGATGATATTAGAGATTTTACTTTTCTGTTTCTGTTTAGGTTAGCCAGACTTCAGGGCTAGTGATCAAAACAGCATGGTACTGCCACAAAAATAGAGAGGTAGATTTATGGAACAGAAGAGAGAACCAAGAGATGAACCCAGCCACTTACTGTCATTTGATCTTCAATAAGCCAATCAAAAACATTCAGTGGGGTAAAAGACTCTTTTTTTAACAAAAGGGGCCGGGTGAACTGGCTGGCAACTTGTAGAAGACTGAAACTGGAACCCCAGTTTTCACCATTAACAAAAATTCTCACTAGATAAAAGATTTAAACTTAAGACATGAAATTATAAAAGTACTAGAAAAGAGTGCAGGGAAAATGCTTGAAGATATCAGCCCGAGAGAATATTTTATGAGGAGGACCTCCCACCCCAAGCAATTGAAGCAACACCAAAAATATATTACTGGGATCTGATCACACCAAAAAGCTTCTGCACAGTCAAGAGCACAGTAAGTAAAGAAAACAGACAACCTTCAGAATGGGAGATGATTTTTGCAGGTTATGCTTCTGACAAAATTATCTAGTTATCTTCTTCTGACAACTAGAATCTACAAAGAACTCAAACTAATCAAGAAGAAAAGAACAAATAACCCCATTTCGAAGTGGGCAAGAGACTTGAACAGAAACTTCTCTGAAGAAGACAGGCGCATGGCCTACAAACACATGAGAAAATGCTCATTATCTTTAATCATCAGAGAAATGCACATCAAAACAACTTTGAGATATCATCTAACTCCAGTAAGATTAGCCCACATCACAAAATTCCCAAACTACAGATGTTGGCATGGTTGCCAACTACACTGCTGGTGGGAATGTAAGCTAATATGACCTTTCTTTTGGAAAGAAATTTGGAGAACACTCAAGGAACTAAAAGTAGACCTGCAATTCCTTTCCATCCTGCAATTCCTCTACTAGGTATATACCCTCCTATTCCACTGCATATCTCCACCTTCCTCTTCTACTTTTAAGAACCCTGTGGTTTAGGCCTACCTAAGACAATCCAGACTAATCTCCTTAAGACAACTTAATTAGCAACCTTAATTCCACCTACAAAGTCTATCAAGTAATTTAACATAGTCACAGGATCCAGGACACGAGGAGTCATTCTGCAGCCAGCCTCATTAAGGACATGACCAAAAAAGAAATAAAAGTAGATGCTGAGGCAAACGTTAGGGCCAATCAGAAGAGAAAACCAAAAGGGGTGGGTGGTTGCATGGTCAGCCCAAGGAAGTCATATGTTTGCCTCCCTGCCCAGGCTGGGAGGCAGAATCTTATCCTCTCTGTCACCTTCATAACTATGTTTCCTGGGCCCTTAGGAGGAGCCCAGTGAGAAATCTCACAGGAAGGCAACTGTAATGACTGTCTGCTTCTGGCTTCAACCACATCACAACTGTGAATACTTATTTACATGTCCAACACTTTTTTTAAAGATATAGTTTGTTGTTTTATTTTTTAACGTCAGAATACTAGGAAGTACACACGTTTTGTTTACATACTTTGCTTTTTCGCACAGATTGAAGTTATAAGTATGCCCTTCACCCAGATGGTGTGCACTGTCCCCAAAAGGTGTGAATTTTCTCATCCCCTTCCCCTGCTCCCCCCAACTTGATTTTCACTGAGATTTACTTCCTTGTGTACACTTAGGTGTTGCTCAGTTAGTTCTAGTTTGGTATTTATACATGTGTTTGTTTTTTCATTCTCTGTACAACCTCCAGGTTGAATTCTTCACCTAGGCAATATCTGTATGAGTGTTTCCAACATTTTCTTCTAGGATTCTAATAGTTTCCTGCCTTAGGTTTAAGTCTTTTATCCATTGTGAGTGGTGATAGGTGTAGATCTTGTTTCAGTCTTTTTCATGTGCCCATCCAATTTTCCCAGCACCACTTATTGAATACAGATTCGCCACCCCCACCCCAGTGTATGTTGTTACCTGTTTTTTTTTTTTTTTTTTTTTTTTGAGACAGAGTCTCTCTCTGTCCTCCTTGGTAGAGTGCCGTGGTGTTACAGCTCACAGCAACCTCCAACTCCTGGGCTCAAGCGAGTCTCCTGCCTCCGCCTCCCAAGTAGCTGGGACCACAGGCGCCCGCCACAACGCCCGGCCATTCTTTGGTTGCAGCCGTCATTGTTGTTTGGCGGGTCCGGGCCGGGGATTCGAACCCGCCACCTTAGGTGTACGTGGCTGGCGCCTCAGCCGGCTGAGCTATAGGCGCCGAGCCGTTACCTGTTTTGTCATCAAAAATCACATGGGATTTTTCCTCTCTGGGTTCTCTGCTCTGATCCATAGGTCTATGTCTCTGGTTTTATGCCAGTGTTTCATTGTTTTTGTTACTAAGCTTTGGAATATAGCTTGAAGTCTGGTATAGTGATGCCTCCTATTTTGTTCTTCTTATGGCAGATTGCATTGGATATTTGGGGTCTTTTCTGGTTCCATATAAGTGTAAAACTATTTTTTCTAGTTCTGCAAAAAAAAAAATGGCATTGATATTTTAATGGGAATTGCTTTGAATCTATAAATCACTTTGGATAGTATAGACATTTTAACAATGTTGATTCTGCTGATCCACAAGCATGAGATATATTTTTCCATCTATTTATGTACTCCGTGATTTCTTTCTTCATTGTTTCCTAATTCTCCCTATAGGGGTCTTCACCTCCTTTGTTAAGTATGTTCCTAGGTATTTTATTCCCTTTGTTGCTATTACAAAAGGTATCACATCTTTGATTTGATTCTCTGCTTGACTGTTGTTGATGTATATGAAAGCTACTGATTTGTGTACGTTGATTTTTTAACCTGAGACTTTGCTGAATTTAATTATCAATTCCAGGAGTCTCTTGATAGAATCTTTGGGGTTTCCTAGATAAAAGATAATATCATCACAAAGAGTAATAGTTTGATCTCTTCTTTCCCCATTTGGACCCCTTTGGTTTCCTTCTCTTCTCTGATTGCTCTGGTAAGAACTTTCATCACTATGCTGAGTAAAAGTGATGAAAGTGGACAACTTTGTCCAACACTTACAAGAGCTTCAGTATAAGGGTGCTCTGATCTATTGCCAGAGTGGGTGGGGTGGCACCAAGAGATGTTTCATAGATGTTTTCCTTCTGGACTTATAGGAAGTATAATTTCATATATTAAGCTTCCTATATCATGAATAGGAATTTGGAGGAGCTGTTGTCTCTCCTACTGAAGGCTCCTTCAAGAAACAAGGCTAATACTATTACCTAGTTTCTTGGGTTTGTGTCTCTTGCCCTCATAATACACAAAGAAGGAAAGCCGGGGGTCAGTAAAGTAGATGATACTGAAAGAGTACCTGACTTTTACCTGCACAATTGATAAGCAAATTAATAAATTAATTTAACAAATGAAGTTTAATTTGTGCAACATATAAGGAAGCAAGAATATTCAAAAAGAGATCATATTTTTGAATTGTATATTAAATATAGTGAGGTTGCATTTAATGAGATTTTTTATTGTGTAAATGATGTATAAAATTTACCACTTTAGCCTTTTTAAAGTGTGTAGTTGGTAGTAATTAAATGCACTTCATTGTGTAACTATCCCCAGAACATTTTCATCTTGCAAAACTGAAACTCTGCATCAGAAAACAATTCCCCTTTTTCCCTCCCCGGCCTCTAGTAACCTCCATCTTACTTTCTGTTTCTGTGACTTTAAATACTTCATACAAGTGGACTCAGGAAATATTTGTCTTCTCATGACTGGCTTACCTCACTTAGCATAATGTCCTCAAGGTTCACCTATGTTGTAGCATGTGACAGGACTTTTTTCCTTTTAAGGTTGAATAATATTTTAGTGTATGTGTGTACCATATCTTGTTTATTCCTTCACTCATTAGTGGACTTTGAGTTACTGCCAGCTCATGGGTATTGTGAATAGTGCTGCTGTGAACACGGGTGTGCAAAATGTCTTTTTGAGACCTTGTTTTTAATTCTTTTGTATATATACAAAGAATTGGAATTGCTGGACCATGTAGTAATTCTATTTAATTTTTTGATTAATGGCCATATTGTTTTCCATACTAGTTGCACCATTTTGAATCCCAATGGTTCCAATTTCTCCACATCCTTGCCAACACTTGTTATTTTGTTGTTGTTGTTGTTTTAAGATAGTTGTCATCCTATTTGTAGGTATCTTGTTGTAGTTTTAATATGTGTTTCTCTGATAAATAGCGATGCTGAACATTTTTCATATGCTTACTGGCCATTTGTATATCATCCTTTGATAAATGGATTTTATCCTTGATAAAAGGATTCAAGTCCTTTGCTAATTTTAAAATTGGGTTGAGTTATAGGAATTCTTTATATATTCTGGATATTAAACCTTTATCAGATACATAATTTGCAAATATTTTCTCCTATCCTGTAGATTGCCTTTTTGCTCTATTGATTATGTCCTTTGATGTACAAAAACTTTGAAATTTTATGTAGTCTCATTTGTCTATTTTTGCTTTTGTTGCCTGTGCATTTGGTGTCATAACCAAGAAATTATTGCCAAATATAATGTCACAAAGACTTTCCCATATGTTTTCATCTATGAGTTTTATAGTTTTGGGTCTTATATTTAGGTCTTTAATATATTTTGAGTTAATTTTTTTTTTTTTGCAGTTTTTGGCCAGGGCTGGTTTGAACCCACCACCTCTGGCATATGGGGCCAGCACCCTATTTCTTGAGCCACAGGTGCCGCCCTGAGTTAATTTTTTTATATGGTATAAGATAAGGATCCACCTTTATTATTTTGCAATTGGATATCCAGTTTTCCCAGCATCATTTGTTGAAGACAGTTTCCTTTTCCTATTGAGTAGTCTTGGCACTGTGGTTGAAAAATCACTTGAACATATACTCAAGGGTGTATTTCTGGCCTCTCTATTCCTTCATTTGGTCTATATGTTTATCTTTATGCCATATTGCACTGCTTTAATGATTGTAGATTTGGAATATTTTTTGAAATCAGGAAGCATGAGGCCTCCAACTTTGTTTCATTTTTTTCAAGGTTATTTTGATTGTAATGTCCTTCCATGTTTGATTTTAGTTATTTGGGTCTTCTCTATTTTTTTCTTAGTTAATCTAACCTTGAACTGGTCAATTTTCTTCCTCTTTTTTTATTTTTATTTTGCATTTTTTAAATTTCTTACAGCATAACTGTGTACATTAATGCAATCATGGGGTACAGTGTGCTGTTTTCATATATATTTTGAAATACTCTCATCAAACTGGTTAACATAACCTTCATGTCATTTTCTTAGTTATTGAGTTAAAACGTTCATACTCTGCTTTTAGAAAAATTCACTTGTACCCTTGTAAGATAAACCATAGAGGTGACCCCACCAATCACCCTCCCTCCCCCCATCCATCCCCCTCACTTCTCCTCTCCCACCCCCTTTCCATATTCTAAGGCTATAATTAGGTTATGACATTCCTATAAAAGCTATGAATTAGTTTCAAAATCGGGCTGTGTACATTGGATACTTTTTCTTCCATTCTTGAGATACTTTGCTAAGAAGAACATATAATTCCATCCATATAAACATGAAGGAGGTAAAGTCTCCATCTTTCTTTAGGGCTGCATAGTATTCCATGGTGTACATATACCACAATTTGTTGATCCATTTATGGGTCGATGGGCATTTGGGCTTCTTCCATGACCTAGCAATTATGAATTGGGCTGCAATAAACATGCTGATGCAAATATCTTTGTTGTAATTCGATTTTTTGGTCAAGGAATTATAGGATCAAATGGCAGGTCTATTTTTAGTTCTCTCAGTGTTTTCCAGATGTCTTTCCAAAAGGAACGAATTAATTTGGATTCCCACCAGCAGTGTAGAAGTGTTCCCTTTTCTCTGCATCCACACCAACATCTCTGGTTTTGGGATTTTGTGATATGGGCTAATCTTACTGGGAATTTTCCTCCTCTTAAAAAAAAATTAACTTAGTTTTGCTGACATGTTCCATGATATTTCTATTTTTTATTTTATTTACCTGTATTCTAATCTTTATTTCCTTCCTTTTGCTAGCTTTGGTTTCACTTTGTTTTTCTTTTTCTAATTCCTTGAGGTATAAAATTAGGTTGTTGATTTGAGATTGTTCTTTTTTAATGTATGTGTTTTCACCTCTAAGTCTCCTTCCAGCACTGCTTTTGACGCATCTCATACTTTTCTGTGTATTGTGATTTCCTTTTTATTTATCTCAAGGTGTGATTTCCCTTGTGATTTCTTCTTTGATCCATTGATTGCTTAAAAGTGTGTTGTTTAATTTCCACATATTTGTGGATTTTCCAGTTTTCTTTCTGCTCTGGGGGATAAAATTCATAAGTAAGGCTAGCTAATTAAAAACAAACAACAAAAGTAAGGCTAGCTTAAAAATACTTTAAATGCTCAAAGAGACTAGAATTTCTAAAATATGTAAACAGTTTTAGAGGGTGATGATCTAAGCTATCATTATAAAATAGGCCAAAAATTTGTGATATTTATTGGAAATATTAAATTTGGGGCACTGTGGCAGGTGCCTATTGTCCCAGATACTCAGGAGGCTGAGACAAGAGGATCACTGGAGCCTAACAATTTGCTGTGAGTTATGATTATGCCATAGCCCTCAACCTCAGGGTGACTGAGTGAGACTGTCTCAAAAACAAAGAAAGGGAATTTAATATTAAATTTGCACTGAGGAAGAAAAAAGAAAGAAATCATTATTACAAATATTCCAAGAGGGAGGAAGACAGGAGCAAAGGTTTTGTGTTTTAAATAAATACAGTCAGGTTACATACACACATGCAGTTATTATAAAAAATGAGTGAAGTTATAGAGAATAAATTAAATATAGCAATGATAATGAATACACTATAACTTTTAGATAAATCAAATTAACTTCCTATAACAAACATTCTACCAAATTTAAATTTCATATGACAGAGTCTCCATCCATAGTCTCGATATTAAAGACTGTATGCACAGAAGAGAAGAATCAAACTCTAGTTAGGGTTCAAAGAAAATTATTGCAAACAAACTTCATTAGAAAATAGCTTTGTGGGAGCACCTGTGGCTCAAAGGAGTAGGGTGCCGGCCCCATATGCCAGAGGTGGTGGGTTCTAACCCAGCCACAGCCAAAAACTGCAAAAAAAAAAAAAAAAAAAAAAAAAAAAAAAAAAAAAAATATATATATATATATATATATATGGCTTTGTGATAATAGAACAGTGAACAAATATAACTATGGGTGTTATCTACTATAGGTTAATGTATACACTCTCACTATCTTCAAGGAAAATGTAGTTTAAATATTTCCCTGCCTTGTGCTCTCATCTAATAACATGTCCTTGGTAGCACAATGCTTTGTCTTCTCCAAGCACCAAATGTTAACATTTTCCAGATATTTTCTATGTTCTTTTGTTTTCTATGTTCCAGATATTTTCTATGTTAACATTTTCCAGATGTTTTCTATGTTCCTTTTTGGACTGCTGCAAAAATTTGTTGCCTCTGGCCTCAGATATTTTGCACAAAATTAAATTAGAAAACATAGAGATTATAATTTTACATTTTTACTATAGTTTGAAAATAGTATGTCATGTATGAATTGCTACAAATTTGATAAGTATAAATTTTAGGCAAGTGTGTCATGAGGCAGATAGTTCACTAGATGAGAGCTCATTAGGCAAATTAACATTTAGATGAAAACACTTCAGGAGAAATGACCTGTGACTTTTTGAATAGGTTCATGTAAAATCTAGCAAAGTACCATATGCCCACTCTGATAAAATTTTATTTCTCTGGGCAAGTCACCGAATCCTATGTAATGACTATATATATATATTCTTCTTCCTCCCTGAAGACATCAGTGAAGGTTGATTAATAGTGAGTGGAGTATAAAGAAGGAAAAATAATTCATCGCAGAGAGTATGATCCTGGGCCAAAGCTTGCATGGATTTAATGCCCAGGCTCACATAAGCTGGGTACCCCTGGATGATAAAAGCAGAACAGACTCAAAAAGACTTCAGATTTCTTATAATTAGTCTCATAGATTAAAAAGCAATTTTGTTTAAATAAGAGACAATATTGAAAATGTCTGCAGGAAACAGAAACTTTAAAAAGTGATCTATCACGGAAAGAGTTAATAGTGTTAAAATATCCACACTAGATGGAGTGATCTACAGATTCAATGCAATTTGTATCAAAATATGAATGACATTTTTAACAACAACAAAGAAAAATCCCTAGAGTGGTATAGAATCTGCTCCCTCCCCCCAGCTTGAATTAAATTGAGTTTTTCTCTTGTGTGGACATGTATTAGTTCATCTACTGGCTTCTTATTCGTATTGAGTACATTGGGTACTTCCTTTTCCATTCTTGTGATACTTTAAAGAGAATGTTCTCCAACTCATTAATAGAATATTTCATACCCCCTTGATATGTGTGTGCGGCATCATTAATCTCGACATTTAAACCAAATTTGGGAGGTCCATCTTGTTTCTATAGCACATTGGTCTAGAACTGTAGGTGCTGTGTGTGTCTCTCTGAGTCTACATTTAATCTCTCAACAACTGCAGATGACCAGAGTCTTAGGGAAAGCTCCACCACCACATTCTGTTCTGATGTTCACACTTGAGTTTTATTTTACTTTTAAACAAACTGTAAAAGATCACTTGGAGGAAATAGACTTCTCTGTGTGTGTGTGTGTAATGTTACTTACGTGGTCTACGTTTTTCCATCACATCACACAAAGCTGGGGAACTCTTCAAATAAATAAAAACATATTTTAAGAATTTTCACTGAGGGAA
Source organism: Otolemur garnettii (assembly GCF_000181295.1). Classification (NCBI taxonomy): domain Eukaryota; kingdom Metazoa; phylum Chordata; class Mammalia; order Primates; family Galagidae; genus Otolemur; species Otolemur garnettii. The sequence goes on along the minus strand of NW_003852411.1, from coordinate 28,881,157 downwards.
TTGGTGTAATATTTGAGGAATAGTATAATTTTGTAAATACATATTAAAGTTTTAAATGTACAGGCCTCTGAAAACACAATACTATCTGTAGGAATTAAACAGAAAGAGAGTTGGGCAAACTGTCAAACATCTAAGTATAAACCTTTTTACTGTCACATTAAGAAAAATTTACAGAAGTTTTATGTAAAAGTATACATTCAATCAATGGAATTGTAGGCAGTCATTTAAAGGTTATGAATATCTGCTTTCATGAATATAGAAAGATGCCCATGATATATTTTTGAGTTAAAAAAAGCTACAGATCAGCAATCTAGCTGGAATGCATGTGTGTGTATAGGCTTGTGGTTTTGTGTGTGTTTGTGTGTGTGTACACAGGGAGAACTCTAGAAAGAATTTTGCTAAAACATTAATAAAGATCATTTCTGAGTGGCAAGGTTTTAGAGGGTTTCTGCTTTCTTCTGTGTGCCTTGTGTTTGATTTTTCTATGATGAACTTGCGTAAATGTAAGGTTTCTATTCTGGTATCTACTGACTTTCTAAAGAAGCTAGAATCTGAGAGCTGTGAGCCACCCCAGGGGCCTCTCTTACCAATTCCTTCAGTTGCCATTATTGTTCTCAATGAGGACATGCAGTAGGTTAGGGATTGGGTCCTTTTCACCTGCAGCCCTCCCATGGCTATGGAAAGTCCCTACTTGTTCTTTACACCTGCAGCTGAATCTTTTGCACCTCCTAATATTACTCCAATTTGATTCTACAGATTACAGAAGCAGGCTGAGTTTCAAGTTCCTGACAATCACAGAGTCACACTATGCAGATAGCATTTTACACATTGCAGTCTGTGGAAGCTCTATCAGAGGATGTTTCCTGTCCGTGTTTACCACATAGCTGTGTGGTCCTTGCTACATGTGGCTAGGCTGGCTAGGCCAACCCTCTCTGTGACTTCCTTACTTTATTCTAACCTTCCCCATCATATCTTGATTTAGATCTGTGAAAGAATGGAAGTTAACATGTTGCCATTTTAATGCAGCAAGCTAAGACCTCAAGTTCCTTGCTTGGGTATAACATGATTCCAAGGTGACCACTTTAAATATATTTCAGTGAGCCTGGGGACATGCAAAGAACATTACAGAGAACATAATAACATATTAACCATTTGGCCACAGGCAAGCTATTGAATAGAAAGCTATAGCTTCTTTCCTCCTAAAATAAGCATAATGTCACCTACCTCAAAGGGCTTTGCAAAGGTCAAATGAGATAATGCGTATAACATGTTTATCACAATGTTTGACTCATAGGAAACAGATGTGCTGAAAGCATTAACTGATTGCTTAGTCCAGTTCTTGGCTTATAACTGGGTCACTACACAAGTTTTAAGGCAGACTGTTATGGTCCATTATTTCACTTCCAAGAAACACAGCCTCCTTTCTGAATCACCCAGGAAAATTTTAACTTGTTCAGCTGATCAGTGTTGCTGGGAAGGCGTCGTTTTTTCTATTTGCATGGATTTTACATTTTTTAATTTTTGTGTATTTCAAAATTTTCATAATGACTCACATAGGAGCCGATCAGAAAACAGAGAACAACCAGAAATAAATGGTCTATACTGATTTTTGTGATAATCGAATTTTACTTAGACCAAAAGTGGACAATAGCCACTGGGCCATTTGAACTAGGCTGGAAGCCTAAAGAGACCTCAAAAGTTATCAAGGGTGGAGAATAGGATGAGACCTGGTGAGCAGGTGCTCAGCAGGTGCTGATTAAAACATTTATTCTTCTATTCTCTCTTTAATTTTTGTTAGCATTGATTCGTGACCTTTGTTTTACCCAATTCCATTGGCAGGGTGAATGCACCTCTTGATTGACACAAACTATTTTGGATATGCACATTTTTATAGCACATTTGCAGGATTCATTTCTATTTATGGAATTTGGGGGCTAAAGATTATATCCATAAAATTTATATTTGGCTATATTGCTATGCAAAGATTCATCAGCGTTTTTGAAGAGTACCTGTGTCTGTATACTCTCCCTGTTGCTATCTACTTTTATAGTTTAACTGTTAACATGTAATGGGTGAAAAATAGAATTTCAATCTTGCTTTAATTTGTATTTCTTAACTTGTAAGAATGAGCATTTTTTCCCCCCAAAGGGTAGGAAACCCACATTTTTTTTTTGCAGTTTTTGGCCGGGGTTGGGTTTGAACCCACCACCTCCAGCATATGGGGCTGGCACCCTACTCCTTTGAGCCACAGGTGCTGCCCAAGAATGAGAATTTTTCAAATCTTTCATTTTTGCATATACGTTAAAGAAGTTGCTTATCTATGATATTTGTTACTATCATTTTCCCTGTTTGTAAGTTGAATTTTTCTTTTCTTTTCTTTCTTTCTTTCTCTCTCTCTCTCTTTTTTTTAAGAGGCAGGGTCTTGCTCTATTGTTGTTGCCTAGGCCAAAGTGCAGTGGTCCTATCATAGCTTATTGTAACCTGGAACTCCTGAGCTCAACATTCTTCCTGCTTCAGCCTCCCAAGTAGCTAGGACTACAGCACAGGCCACCATGCTCAGGTAATTTTTTAAAACTTTGCTGTACAAGTAGAGTCTTGCTATATTACCCAAGCTGGTCTCAAACTCCTGGGTCAAGTCATCCTCCCACCTTACCCTTCAAGTGCTGGAATTACAGGTGCAAGCCTCCAGGCCCATCCCTATAAGTTAAATTTGTTTGTCTTTTTTTTTTACTTTACTGTAGACACATTTATTAGACTTCCCTTTCATGATTTTTTAAATCAGATTTCTTTATTTTTAAAGATTTTATTATGTATATTTGAACTTTATAGCATGATGTTTAGGGGACCCATATGATAGTACCATGGTTACTTTAGCAAAGCAAATTAACATGTCTATCACTTCACATAGTTACTTTTTTGTGATAAGAGCAGCTAAAATCTACTTTTTCATATTATACATTATAAATACCTGCTTCTTGGTGTCCTTAGACACACATCTTCCTGTATCCTACCCCACTGTCCCTACCCCTGGAGATCAGTTTTATTCTCTATCTCTATCTCTCTATATTTAAATAAAAAAATAGATTCCACATGTAAGTGAGGTCATGCATGCAATGTTTTTCTTCCTGTGTCTGGCTTATTTTATTTAGCATCATGTCCTCCAGGTTCACTATCCCACCTGTCCATCAACTGACCCTTAGGTCATTTTGCATATCTTGGCTATTTTGAATCATGCTGCAGTGAACATGGGAATGCAGATATCTTGACAAGGTGGTAATTTCATCCTCTTTGGGAATATACCCCAAAGAGAGATTGCTAGATCATACAGTAGTTCTAGTTTGAATTTCTTTAGGAATCTCCATATTGTTTTCCATAATGACTGCACCAATCTGTATTTCCACCAACAGGGTACTAAGATTCCCTTTTTATACATCCTTGCCAACACTTTCTGTGTCTGTCATTTTGGGAATAGCCATCCTAAGAGATGGGAGATGATATCTCACAATGCTTTTATTGTGTTTCCCTGCTGATTAGTGATGTTGAGCACCTTTGTATGTCCCTGTTGTCCATTTTCATGTCTTCTTTGGAGAAATGTCTGTTCAGATTCATTCTCCAATTTTTTTTATTGGTGGGGATTGGTTGAGGATACAAGAAACCAGGTTACATTGATTGCATTTGTTAGGTAAAGTCCCTCTTACAATTGTGCCTTGTCCCCAAAAGGTGTGTAACACAACAAGACCTCACCCCCTCCCTCTTTCCTTCTCTCTCTGCTCACCCATTCCTGCACCCCGACTGTGTCATTAATTGTCATTAATTGTCCTCATATCAAAATTGAATACATAGGATTCACACTTCTCCATTCTTGTGATGTTTTACTAAGAATAATGTGTTCCACTTCCATCCAGGTTAATACAAAGGCTGTAAAGTCTCCATTTTTTTACTGGCTGAATAGTATTCCATGGTGTACATATACCACAGCTTGTTAATCCATTCCTGGGTTGGTGGGCATTTAGGCTGTTTCCACATTTTGGCGATT
>NW_003852411.1:28874694-28877003 GCF_000181295.1 Otolemur garnettii | reverse complement strand
CCAGCATCTGCAGTTTTGAGATTTTGTGATGTGGGCCATTCTCGCTGGGGTTAGATGGTATCTCAGGGTGGTTTTGATTTGCATTTCTCTAATACTTAGGGATGACAAGCATTTTTTCATGTTTGATAGCCATTCATCTGTCTTCTTTAGAAAAGTTTCTTATCATGTCTCTTACCCATTGATATCTGAGATTGTTGGTTTTTTTCATGTGGATTAATTTGAGTTCTCTATAGATCCTAGTTTTCAAGGTTTTGTCTGATTCAAAATATGCAAATATTGTTCCCCATTGTTTAGGTTGTCTATTTGATTTGGTTGTTGTCTCCTTAGCTGTACAGAAGCTTTTCAGTTTAATTAAGTCCCATTTGTTTATTTTTATTGTTGTTGCAATTGCCACAGCATTTTTCATGAAGTCTTTCCCCAGGCTGATATCTTCCAGTGTTTTTCCTATGCTTTCTTTGAGGATTTTTATTGTTTCATGCCTTAAATTTAAGTCCTTTATCCATCTTTAATCATTTTTTGTGAGTGGAGAAAGGTGTGGGTTCAGTTTCAGTCTTTGACATGTGGATATCCAGTTCTCCCAGCACCATTTATGGAATAGGAAGTCTTTCCCCCAAGGTATGTTCTTGTTTAGTTTATCGAAGATTAGGTGGTTGTAAGATGTTAGTTTCATTTCCTGGTTTTCTATTCAATTCCAAATGTCTATGTCTCTGTTTTTGTGTCAGGACCATGCTGTCTTGACCACTATGACTTTGTAGTACAGCCTAAAATCTGGTATGCTGATGCCCTCGGCTTTGTTTTTGTTACTAAGAACTGCCTTCCTTAGCTATACAGAGTTTTTTCTGGTTCCATACAAAATGCAGAATCATTTTTTCTAAGTCTTAAAAGTACGATGTGGGTATTTAAATAGAAATGGCATTGAATTGGTAGATTGCTTTGGGAATTATAGTCATTTTAACAATGTTGATTCTTCCCAGCCATGAGCCTGATATGTTCTTCCATTTGTTAATATCTTCTGCTATTTCTTTTCTTAAGGCTTCATGATTTTCTTCTTAGAGATCCTTCACCTCCTTTTTAGGTATATTCCTAGGTATGTCATTTTCTTTGAAGTTATGGTGAAGGGAGTTGTGTCCTTAATTAGCATCTGATCTTGGCTGTTATTGGTGTATACAAAGGCTACTGACTTGTGGACATTGATTTTATATCCTGAGGCATTACCGTATTTTTTGATAACTTCCAGGAGTCTTGAGGTTGAGTCTTTGGGGTTCTCTAAGTATAAGATCGTATCGTCAGCAAAGAGGGAGAGTTTGACCTCCTCTGCTCCTATTTGGATGCCCTTTATTTCCTTGTCTTGCCTAATTGTATTGGCTAGAACTTCCAGCAGTATGTTGAATAGTAATGGTGATAGACCTTGTCTGGTTCCAGTTCTAAGAGGAAAAGCTTTCAATTTTATTCCATTCAGTAAAATATTAGCTATGGGTTTGTAATAGATAGCTTCGATCAGTTTAAGAAATATGCCACCTATGCTTATACTTCTCAGTGTTCTACTTAGAAAAGGATGCTGGATTTTATCGAATGCTTTTTCTGCATCTATTGAGAGGATCATATGGTCTTTGTTTTTGCTTCTGTTGATATGGTAAATAATGTTTATGGACTTGTGTGTGTTAGACCAGTCTTGCATCCCTGAGATGAAACCTACTTGATTATAATGTACGACTTTTTTGATGATAAGCTGTAATCTATCGGCTAGGATTTTGTTGAGAATTTTTGCATCTATATTCATTAGTGAAATTAGTCTGAAATTCTCCTTTTTAGTTGGGTCTTTTCCTGGTTTGGGTATCAGGGTGATGTTTGCTTCATGGAACGTGTGGGTAAGATTCCTTCCTCCTTAATTTTTTGGAATAATTTCTGCAGTATGGAAATAAGCTCTGCCTTGAAGGTTTGCTAGAATTCTGGTGTGAACCCATCTGGACTAGGGCATTTTTTTGTTGGAAGATTTTTAATTGTTCTTTCATCTCAGTCCTTGAAATTGGTCTTTTCAGGAGCTCTATTTCTTTCTGGCTAAGTCTGGGGAGACGGTGTCATTCCAAATATTGATTCATTTCCTTCACATTGTCAAATTTCTGGGCATAGAGTTTCTGGTAGTATGCAGAGATGATCTCTTGTATGTCTGTGGCATCAGCTGTTATTTCCCCTTTATCATTTCTGATGAGGTTACTAGAGATTTTACTTTTCTATTTCTTGTTAGTCTGGCCAAAGGTTTATCAATTTATTTATTTATTTATTTATTTATTTAATTTTTTTTTTTTTTT
>NW_003852411.1:28869454-28874403 GCF_000181295.1 Otolemur garnettii | reverse complement strand
AAAACCAACTCCTTGTTTCATTAATTTCCTGAATGATTCTTTTGTTTTCAATTTCATTGATCTCTGATTTAATTTTGGATATTTCTTTTCTTCTGCTGGGTTTAGGCTTAGATTGTTCTTTTTCCAATTCCATAAGATGGCTTGTGAGTTTGTTGATGTGCTCTTTTTCTGTTTTTCAAATATAGGCATCTAAAGTGATAAATTTTCCTCTCAGAACTGCTTTTGCAGTATGCCACAGGTTTTGGTAGCTTGTGTCTTCATTGTTGTTATGCCCAAGGAAGGTAATGATTTCCTGTTTTATTTTTTTCTGCACCCAACTGTCATTCAACAGAAGATTGTTTAATTTCCATGCCTTTGTGTGGGGTTGAACATTTTTGTTGGAATTGGGCTCCACCTTTAGTGCCTTGTGGTCTGAGAAGATATAAGGTAAAATTTCAATTCTTTTGATTCTGTTGAGGTTTGTTTTGTGTCCTAGATACAATCAATTTTGCGGAATCTTCCATGGGGTAATGAGAAGAATGTATATTCTTTGTCTTTGGGATGGAGTGTTCTATATGCGTCTATCAAGCACAGTTGTTCTAGGGTCTCATTTAAGTCTCTTATATCTTTGTTTAATTTCTGTTTAGAGGATCTGTCCAGCTCTGTAAGAGGAGGATTAAAATCCCCTGATATTATGGTGTTGTAGGATATTGTATTACTCAGACTGAGTAAGGTCTGTTTCAAGAACCTGGGAGTATTTAAGTTGGGTGCATAAATATTTAGAATTGAAATGTCCTCTTGTATTTTTCCCTTGACCAATATTAAGTGACCATCTTTGTCTTTTTTAATTTTAGTTGCTTTAAATGCATGTGTCTGAAAATAAGATTGCAACCCCTCTTTTCTTCTGAATTCCTTTGCCTGAAAAATTGTCTTCCAAACCTTAACTCTGAGTTTTAATTTGTCTTTTGAAGCTAGGTGTGTTTCCTGCAGACAGCAAATGGATGACTTGTGTTTTTTTAATCCAGTCATCCAATCTATGCCTCTTCAGTGGGGAATTCAAGCCATTAACATTTTTTGAGATAAATTGATAAGTGTGGTAGTGTTCTATTCATCTTATTTTGTGAGAGTCCATTGCTTAGTTTTATCTTTTGCATCCTTGTGGAAGTTAGTTTCTGTCCCTTAATTTCTGAGTTCTTCCTTTGCTGTTGACCCATTGTCATGGTCAGTGTGTAGAACAGGTTGAAGAGTTTCCTGTAGAGCTGGTCTTGTTGTGGCAAATTTCCTCAGTGTTTGCATATCAGTAAATGATTTGATTTCTCTGTCAATTTTAAAGCTTAGCATAGCAGGATATAGAATTCTGGGCTGGAAATTGATCTGTTTAAGTAGATTAAAGGTAGATGACCATTGTCTTCTTGCTTGAAAAGTTTCATTAGAGAAGTCTGCAGACACCTGATGGATTTGCCTCTGTAGGTCAACTGGCACTTAATCTTGGCAGCTTGAAGAATCTTTTCTTTTGTCTTGACTTTGGACAAGTTCATCACAATGTGTCTTGGAGAAGCTCTGTTGGAGTCTGCAGTCCAATATCCCTCTGAAAGGAGTGTGTCAGAATCTTTGGTGATATTTGGGAAATATTTTCATTTATAATATTCTCTAGCATTGCTTCCATTCCTCTGGGGTATTCTTCTTCCCCTTCTGGGATACCTATAACTTCTATATTTGAATGCTTCATAAAGTTTCATAATTCTGTCAGTGAACATTTTGCTTTCTCTCTCTTCTTTTCTGCCTCTTTAACTATCTGAGTTATCTCAAGAGCTTTGTCCTCTGCCTCTGAGATTCTTTCTTCTGCATGGTCTAATCGGTTGTTGATACTTTCTATTGCATCTTTAAGTTCCCTAATTGACTGCTTAGGTTCCTTCAGTTCTGCTATATCCTTTCTATATTCTTCATATCATTCATCTCTTATTTGATTCTGTTTTTGGATTTTGTTTTGGTTATTTTCCACTTTATCAGCAGTTTCCTTCATTGTTTCCATTATTTCCTTCATTGTTTTCATCATCTGTATTCTAAGTTCCCTGTCATTTCTGACATTTCTTTATAGGTAGAATCCTCTGCAGTAGCTACCTCATGGTCCCTTGGGGGGAGGGGGGTGCTCTGGACTGGTTTTTCATCTTGCCATGATTTTTCTGCTAATTCTTCCTCATGAGCATTTTCTTTTCTCTGTTTCCTTCCCCTAATTTTCCTTTCACTTCCTCTTGCTCTTTAAGTTGCTATGCATCTGGCTTAAGGTTTCGATGAGTCAGCTGCCAGTGGGATTGGAACAAAGGAATACATGCAACCACTTGCCAGTTCCCACTGCTTTTGTCCTCCTCATGGAGTCAGAAGTTTCATGCTGACTCCCTGTGTCCCCAAAGGGATGTTTCTGAAGCCACAGATGCCTGAAGTCTTCTCTCTCCAGTCTGCCAGGTGAGATTCTTATAAGCAGCACACTGGTCCATTGTCCATTTTTAAATTGAGCTATTTGTTTTTCTGCTATTGAGTTGTAAAACAGTTCTTTATAAATTTTGGATATTGACCACTTACCTGATATGCAGTTTGCAAATATTTTCCCCAGGTTGCCTTTCATCATGTAAATGTTTTCTTTGCTGTGCAAAAGCTTTTCAGTTTATATAGTCCCATTTGTTTACTTTTGCTTTTGTGGCCTGAGGTTTTGTTTTTTTTGTTTTTTTTGAGACAGAGCCTCAAGCTATTCCCCTGGGTAGAGTGCTGTGGCATCACAGCTCACAGCAACCTCCAACTCCTGGGCTCAAGCAAGTCTCCTGCCTCTGCCTCCCAAGTAGCTGGGACCACAGGCACCCGCCACAATGCCCGGCTATTTTTTGGTTGCAGCCATCATTGTTGTTTGGTGGACCCGGGCTAGATTCGAACCTGCCACCTTAGGTGTATGTGGCTGGTTCCTTAGCCACTTGAGCCATAGGCGCTGAGCCATGGACTGAGGTTTTGATGGGATATTCAGTAAGTCATTGCCAGAGCCAATGTCAAGAAGTGTTCCCCTTATGTTCTCTTTTAGAAATTTTATGATTTCAAGTCCTTCATTAGGTATTTTATCCATTTTGAGTTGATTTTTGTGTATGATGCAAAATAAGGGTCCAATTTCATTTTTTTTTTCTGCATACAGAAATACAGTTTCCCCTGTATCATTTATTAAAGAGAGCATTTTTTTTCCCTTATTGTGTCCTCTTGGTGCCCTTGTTGAAAATTAGTTGCTTGTATATGTTTGGATTTATTTCTAGTATGTCTATTATGTTGCATTGGCCCGTGTTTCTGTTTTTATTTTTAATGCGAGTACCATATGTTTTAATTACTATAGCTTTGTAATAATGTTTTAAATGAGGAAGTAGAATGCTCCAACTTTGTTTCACTTTCTCATTGTTGGTTTGACTACTCAGGGCTTTGTTGTGTTTCCACATAAATTTTAGGATTTTTTTTTTTCTTTTTTGGGGAAGAATATCATTGGGATTTTGACAGGAATTATACTGAATCTGTATATTGCTTTGGGCAGTATAGATATTTTAACAATATTAATTCTGATCCATGAACATGGGCTAACTTTCCATTTATTTGTGTCTTATTCATTTTTTTCATTATTATTTTAAAGTTCTCAGTGCAAATCCTTTACTTCTTTGGTTAAATCTTTCTTATATATATTTTTATACTATCATAAATGAAATTGTTTTCTTGATTTATTTTTCAGTGAGGTCATTATTTGTGTATAAAAATGCTGCTGATTTTTATATGTTGATTTTATAACCTATGACTTGACTGAATTAATTTATTTTAACATTTTTGGTAGAATTTTTGGAGTTTTCTACATATAGAATCATGTTATCTGCAAATAGAGATAAGTTTACTTCTTCCTTTCCAATTTGGGTGCCTTTTATTTCTTATATGTTTGCTCTTGCTAGTATTTTCAGTGAGATGTTGAACAAAATTAATGAACAAGGACATCCTTGTTTTGTGGTAGATCTTAGTAGAAAAGCTTCCCATAGTTCCTGGTTGATTATGATGTTAGGCGTGGATTTTTCATAAATGACCTCTACTATGTTGAGGAAATTTCCTTCTAAACCTAAACTGTTAAAAGTTTATCAAGAAAGGCTCTCTGAGTTTGACGAATGCTTTTTCTGTATCAATTGAGACAATCATGTGGATTTTATCTTTCATTCTGTTAATATAATGTATCACATTGATTAGTAGGCATATATTAAACCGGCCTTGCATGCCAGAGATAAATCTCACTTGGTCATGATATGTAATCTTTTTGATGTATTGTTTAATTCAATTTGCTAATATTTTATTGAGAATCTAGGTAAATGTTTATCAGACATACTGGTCTGTAGTTTCTTTTTTGTGATGTCTTTGGGTAGCAAGGTGATGCAGCCTCATAAAATACATTTCAAAATATTCATTCCAGCTCCACTTTTTTCTTAAGAGTTTAAGAAGTATCAGTCATAATTCTTTTTATGTTTTTTAGAATTTAGTCATGAAGGCATGGTCCTGGACTTTTCTTGGTTGGAAGGATTTTAATTACTATTTCCATCTCTTTATTTGTTAATGGTCTATTTAAGTTTTCTTTTTCTTCCTGATTCAATCTTGGTTATATTTTTCTAAGAATGCATCAATATCCTCTGGGTTACCTTATTTGTTGGCTGTTATGGCATTTTTTTTCCCTGATGTTTCTAGTATAATGGCTCTTTTTCACTTCTGATTTTACTTACTTCCCTCTTTTTATTTTATTCACTTCCCTCTTTTTTTCTTAGTCTAGCCAGACGTTTGTTAACTTTATTTATTTCTTTTTTTTGAGACAGAGCCTCAAGCTTTCCCCCTGGGTAGAGTACCGTGGCATCACAGCTCACAGCAACCTCCAACTCCTTGGCTCAAGCAAGTCTCCTGCCTCAGTCTCCCAAGTAGCTGGG
>NW_003852411.1:28866050-28868029 GCF_000181295.1 Otolemur garnettii | reverse complement strand
GCCACAACGCCCGGCTATTTTTTGGTTGCAGCTGTCGTTGTTTTGACGGGTCCGGGCTGGGGATTCGAACCCGCCACCTTAGGTGTACGTGGCTGGTGCCTTAGCCGGTTGAGCTATAGGCACCGAGCCTTGTGAGAGTTTTTGACTTGAAGTCTCTTTTATCAGAAATAAATCTAGCCATCTTGCTCTCTTTTTGTCACTATTAGTGTGGAATATCTTCTTATACCCCTCACTTTGAGCCCATGTGTCCTTAAAGCCAAAATGGGTCACTGAATGCAGCACATAGTTAGATCTTGTTTTTTAATCAATTTAGTCACTCTGTGTCCTTTGATTGGTGATTTTAATCCATTTATACTTAAGGTTATGAGGCCTCAGCTTCTTGCTACCCTGTGTTTTAGTTCATATGGGTTAAGACCTCATCTGACTTCACACATGGCCTAACTTGAAGAGGTTTGGGGTCACCAGATGAAGGGGTTTTGATGCAAGGAATGAAGAGGCTTGACACAAAGTCCATGTTGGGGACTGAAGAACTTTGGGAGGAGCCTTCCTGAGCAATACTCAGGTCCATATTTATTATCACAAATCATGAAAAAGTAGTTAAACGTTACTTATCAGACATCAGCACTAAACAGGGCGAATATGGAAAGTGTCAGCCAGAATGTCTCCAACTTGTTTTTGCAAAACCACAGACCTTAAACAAGACCTTTGTCTCTAGCATCAAGAGATTTTGGAATCTAGAGAATTTTTACTATAATCATTAGGCCTGGTATTGCTACACTTCACAAATACATTCTCTCTTGGAGACCAGTTTTCTGATCTCCTGCACATACACAGCTCACATGCCATTCTTATGATTCTTCAGGTCTCTCAAGCAGGAAGCAAGTCTTCTGCTAAAGGTCAGGGCACGATTTTCCCTACATCTCCTCCTATTTTGTTTTTTAACACCATTAAGTGAATATATGCAAACATTTCATCTTGTTTCTACTGTTGTTGGGTTAGATGATACATTTATCATTCAAACATCATGATGATGAAGAAGAGAGGATCAGAAGAGCATCAAAAAAGCACATAAGTAAATTTAATGCTGAAAACCAATGTGAAGGAGATAATCACTGAAAATCTTTATCTAAAGTGTCAAAAATGTAATGTTATCTGGCCTTTTGGATGACAATAGGTTGTTCATATAGCTGGCTGGATAAGTCACCTATATCTTGAGCCATAGTGTCATTGAAGGCACTATGTAAATGATACTTAACTTGTTTCCACAGATAAAGGGAAGTGTTGTAAGGAACTGCTATAATATAAATGTTGGTGCTACTAAATCACACCTAACAGCAGTCCTTCTTTGTAGAGCTTGTTGTTTATTACTAAGGGATTCAACAGCAACCTCCAGCCCATCAAGTCTTTGCATAACTTGATTGTCAATCTTAGCTTGTCTTATGAGCTCTTGTGTGTTATTAGTAATCATAGTATCAACAGATTCAGTTAAAGTGGCTATAGCCACTGATGCAGAAGCAAGTAAAACAATAGTAGAAACTATGAAAGTGATAAGGCTCACAAGGAATCTTTTTGGTCTTAATTTCTTTAATACATAAATTAAAATATGTAAAGTGGGATCTGCTTGCCAGGGTCATTCAAGATGAACTGGAACCTATACATCTACTTTTCTTTTCATAAGGAATACACACGTTATGTTCAAATTAGTAACATTATGATGGGAAAAACAAGTACTTAACCAAGTAGTAGAGAATGAGAGGGTAGAAGAATAAATTGTGTTATGAAATGGAAAAGAAAGAACTAATAAGAATATATATGAGTTAGAAGTACATATGAGGATTTTATCAGAGAGTTGTTGAATTTACTATAAACATGCATGTGGCACTGGTATAGATAACATTTCAGTCTTAAAACTCTGGGGGAAAAGGTAGGGTGGCTTGGCACCTGTGGCTCAAGTGGCTAAGGCGCCAGCCACATATACC
>NW_003852411.1:28864776-28865782 GCF_000181295.1 Otolemur garnettii | reverse complement strand
CAGAGTTTAGAATAACAAGGGGAACATTGATTATTCTGACAAGCTTAAAAACACAGGACCTGAAAGGGACCTGTCATTCCAGATAGGTTTGTTTTGAGTCCATTCAGTAAACTTTAATGGTTTACCTTCTTAGTTAAATGGCTGTAGGGTCCTCAGTTAAGAAGGTAAACTTGTTGGGTGAAGTAGCTCAGCAAAGTTGTTGTACATGGCAAGGGTCCCATTGAGTTTTATTAGTAAAAGAAGAGTCAGAGAAGTGCATACAAAGAGGTAAATTTGGCATGGATTGATTGTCATTAACAAAAGAGATCGTGAATACAGAATTAGTATTCAAGAAAGTCATATTGAGAGGTTTAGTGGAAAAATGTAAGTAAAGTTCAGCATGACCATAACACAGGGTTAGAATGAATGGAGGAAAAAACACATAGAAGTTTTATCAATAAAAAAAGAGACATTGGGGTAATAAAGCCAGTCGGTCTGGTTCAGCAAGGGTTGCCCTAAGGGCATAAAAAGACTTCTAGTCCAAGTGGTGTCCTTACTGGAAGAGGGGGGCTCAGAATCTTCCCCAAATACAGGCTGGACTAAAGGTGGTTCTATTAAGTGAGCCCAATAGATGTGTTCTGCTTTAGTGGCAGAGAGAAAACATAGTAAAAGGAGAAAGCACACCTTGGCAGAGTTCTGAGTTACCACTGTCAAGCAACTAGGAACTTGGTTTTAGGTATTGGAGGAGTGCTGAGCTGTCTTATAAGAGAGTTGGCATCTTGAAATGAATTCTTAAGTGATCCCTATATCACCAGGGGTGGCCCTTGTGTTTGGGAGGGGTACTTGTGAATTCTGCTGAAGGCTCATCTGTTGAAAGGGCTCCTAGATCAGCTGTCATTTGAAGTGGGGTTCTTGTTTTTTTTTTTTTTTTGAGACAGAGTCTTACAATGTTGCCCTTGGTAGAGTGCTATGATGTCATAGCTCACAGCAACACAATAGGTTGTTCATATAGCTGGCTGGATAAGTC
>NW_003852411.1:28863067-28864585 GCF_000181295.1 Otolemur garnettii | reverse complement strand
CCACAATGCCCAGCTATTTTTTTGTTCCAGTCATCATTGTCATAGCTGGCCTGGGCTGGGTTTGAACCTGCCAGCCTCACTACATGTGGCCAGAGCTATAACCACTGTGCTATGGGTGCCAGGCCATGTTTGGTTCTTTTTATAGGGAACCATGCGGGTCCTGTTGGCATGGAAACACATACATACCCTCTCCCCCATGTTAAGACCAAATTTGGTCCTTCCCATTAAGTCAAGTCTAAGGATTGCAAGGACACTTGTTGACACAAACATCCCTTGCTGTTGAAATGTAGAAAATTATCAGGATTCTGATTGAAATGATTAATAAGGGCTTTGTTGATAATATCTCTGGGGTGAGCAGTATGAGGGTCACATCTCCTCTTTTTTAAGGTGTAATTAGCGCATTTGATAATGGCTTATTTTGTGAGGTTGTAGGGTATTCTTGTAATATGTTGAATTTGCCAATTAAGAAGGAAGATTCGAAAAGTATTACCAGTATAACACAGGCTATTGCCTGTTTTGAGGTAATTTGAATTGATATGTTACTGTTTTGGTACATAATTGGTATGTTAATGTTTGGTAAAGTATATGAGGCTGAAGCCTGTTGTATTGACATAGAAAATATTTCTTTTTGAGAAATTAGTGTATCAGCTTATGATTATCTAAGGCCAGAGGGTCTGGAAGTTTAATATTTAGGAGAACTTGTCAATTTTTATGTTACCTTTTTTGAAGGATAAACTTTGGACTTAGCTAGTTATAAAAAGTATTTTTTGAGATAAATTAAAAAATTATTATTGATAACATACCTTCATACAGAATATTTTATAATATTAGAATATATGTATATGTATAAATATAATCTATAGAAAATTAACCACCATTTTATATTTGATAATATTTGTATATAGTTTTAACACATTGAATAAGCCTAATATGTCTTTTTCAGATTTTTGGAGGCCTTAATATTTTTAAAAAGATTGAATTTAAAACCCAATAGATGAGCCCAATAGATGTGTTCTGCTTTAGTGGCAGAGAACCTTTTGAAAAGTTTGTTAAATACTAAAGGCTTAAAACATTTGTTCAAATGGGATTATAAGTCAAAAGATTCTAAAGGTAATAGAGAGGATTACATGGTTGTAAATTTTAATTTTTGTAAAGTTTAGTTTTTTTTAGTTAGCTAAAATTTTAATACAGACAACTCAGGGATTGTTTCTTTTAGGCTATTTACTGAAAAGGTAAAAAAACTTCCTATAGTGTGATTTTTAAATTAAAGGGAAATAGGTAACTAAATTTCATAAATTATAACCAACTGGGTCACGTGAAAATTCCTTGACAAATTTTCCTTTAAGAGTTTTATTTGGCTCAGCGCCTGTGGCTCAGGTGGCTAGGGCGCCGGCCACATGCACCTAAGATGGTGGGTTTGAATCCAGCTGGTGCCCGCCAAACAACGACGGCTGCAACCAAAAAATGGCCGGGCATTGTGGCAGGTGCCTGTGGTCCCAGCTACTTGGGAGGCTGAGG
>NW_003852411.1:28858946-28862950 GCF_000181295.1 Otolemur garnettii | reverse complement strand
TTTAACCTACACAGACTATCTACACACACATTAAGCTTTCTGTTTTGTCCTGCTTTTCCTTTTTTAAAATAACCAATTGTTCTGTTTGGGGACAAAATTGACTACACAAGATTCTTTCTTACACAATGCTATTTTTCTTTCTATTTAGTTTTTCTTACCTTCTAAAAACCACTTTTAACAAAACAGGGTCACAGTCTACTATAGAGCTAATTGTTCACTTGGCCAAATTGATAGTTAGATTTAAAGGCAAAAATCTTATTTTTTGATAAAGATTTGGTTTTTGAAACAATTTAAAAAGCTGAAGTATTACATTTAAAAATGATTCAGACATTTTATGAAACATAACCTGACTTTAAGGTTTTAAGTTACTGAAAAGTGTTTTGAAACTACAACATAGGCATTGTTTCTGATGTCTTTTCTTTGTTTTCCTAAGTCTTACACGGCTATGTGGCATCAAAGATGGCTGTAAAGGACAGGATCTATCTGTGCTCTTAATTCGTTTACTAGGTGCAGAGTTTAAGACAGAAAGCAGGAAGATGGGAGCATTCAGTTTCTCTCAGTATAGCCAGGGGGCAAAGTTGGAGCAGGGAAGGGGCCATGTGCTCTAGACTATACTTTGTAGCTGTTTTAGGCAAGGAGAATATGTTTTAGACCTTGCTGCAATCATTTACTTATTTGTCTTTAGAATTTAGAGGCCTAAAATCAAGAATATAAGCTCACCCTCAAATCCAGAAAAATTTAGAAATATTGTAGAGGTGATAGTTTTATAATCTTTAAACATTTTAACTTTAATAATAGTTCTTAAAACTAGTTTTATTTATTAAGGAATATTAAAGTCATCTGAATAAAAAGGGATTTCACTTGTTTTTGTTTTCCTGATAAAATACTTGATGTAATTAATTTTTTTAAATTAATTAATTAGAGCTCTTTTAGATATTTTGATAGTGAAACATCACAGGCACATGATATATGTAGATATACAAATAGACATATAGATAAAAGGAGAATTTATATTTATTGGCTTTTAAACATATCTCTTTATTCAGACTATTAATTTTTTTGATAAAAAAATTATATTTACTTAGAAGCATTCAGAATGTCAAAACAACTGCAACTTTTTTTTGCAATTACAGAGTGGTATTCAGTTAACAGAACACCAATTATTTCGTATAAGCTGCATCAGAGACAACTGAAGATGAAAAACTACCATCCCCATATATAACTAATTTGTGCTGTGCACCAACAAGAACCTGCTTTAAATTTCCATGCCAATTTACAACCCCCATACTGTACCAGGCAAGGTTAGTGGCTATTGAAAATACCACCAGGACAGGGCTATCTAAAGACACATTCGGTAGTGTGTTAACTATACAAAAAAAGACACTGTACAGTTTAAAAACAAATCTTACACAGCCTTACATTTCAATTTTTTTCTTTAAAAGGAGTGAGTTGTGTACGGGGCGGGGCGGGGGGGGGTTTGAATGTTTTATAGACAAGAAAAAAAACTGCGCTAGAACCAACTTACCGATCCTCATCTTCTTCTTTATCTTCTCCATCCTGTCCATATTCCTCATCTTCCTCCTCTTCCTTCTTTTTCTTGCTTTTTTCAGCTTTGATGACTCCCTTTTTCGCTGCATCAGGCTTTCCTTTAGCTGGGTCTGCAGCAATATCCTTTTCGTATTTTTCCTTCAGCTTTGCAGCCTGCTTTTCATCAGGCTGCTTGTCACCCGCAGCAGTGTTATTCCACATCTTTCCCAGCTTCTCTGCAACATCACCAATGGATAGGCCGGGATGTTCTTTGGTTTTTAGGCGATACTCAGAACAGAACAAGAAAAAGGCTGAAGGAGGCCTCTTGGGTGCATTGGGATCCTTGAACTTCTTTTTAGTTTCCCCTTTAGGAGGGATATAGATTTTCATTTCTCTTTTATAATGGGCCTTGTCCGCCTTTGCCATATCTTCAAATTTCCCTTTCTCTTTAGCAGACATGGTCTTCCACCTCTCGGAGCACTTCTTAGAAGACTCTGAGAAGTTGACTGAAGCATCTGGGTGCTTCTTCTTGTGCTCCTCCCAACAAGTTTGCACAAAGAATGCATGTGATGACATTTTGCCTCTCGGCTTCTTAGGATCTCCTTTGCCCACGTTTAGTTATTTTTCCTCAGTGAGGCACAGAGTCACCCAGTGCCCGTCCGGCTCTCACTTGCCCCAGTGCTGTGTCTACGGAGCTCAATGTATTGCAATGGCTGGGAGAGCCGGAGCCAGACTCAGCCTCCTCACTCTCTCCGCCCTGTAACATTCCAGATGATTAATTGTTTAATTACCAAATTTATTTACTTTAGCAATCTACATAGGTTCTAGTTCTCATTGTGTTATTTTTTGTTAATTATTTTTATATCCTATAAATTAGACACATAAATATAGTTTTAATTGCTGCTTTTAAATTCATAAATTCTACCAAGAAGAAACAAACCTAAGTATTTTAACCAGACTTGTCTTTTAAAACACCGTAACATAATTATAATAATTCAAGGATCCATTCAAAGGCCATTTTTCTCTAGAGTCAAATCAGATAGGATATGCCCCAATCAGCTGTCATTTGGAATTGAGGCCTGAGTTTCCATAACACACTTCAGATATAGAAATGTTAAACTTCTCAAGAACAAAATTAGACCTGATGAGAACTAAAGTCCTCAGCGTACAATCAGAATAAAGCAGGTGGCGCATAGTGATTAGTGACAGGCAGGTGCATGAGAGCAGAGCTGTAAGACTCCCAGGAGAAGTCTCCCGGCAGTGCTGCTAGGAGCATCAGAGTACTGCACTTCAGGTCCACCTGTCCAGGCGACCTGGCAGAACTTACCCAGCATTTATCGGAGCAGTCTAAGGGTAATCTTTGAATGTATTGAATAAATGAGACAATTGATAATTAGGAATTTTTAAAGTAGGCATAAGCCAATTAATGTGCCCTATTAATTGTTATAAATTATTTAAAGTTAATTGAGTTTGTTGCTGGAAGTAGTTAGGACCGGAGTCACAGAGATAAGTCAGCAGTCAGAATGTTTAGAAAAGCAGAGGGCTACAGCTCTCCCAGGCATGTAGCAACTTAACTTTATTTCTTGCAAGCTTATATACTCTTAATATCACTAAGTTCCGCATGTACACTGGATAGTAATAAACCAAACAGTCTATAGGATAAGAGGACAAAGGTACTATACAAAGTAACCACAAAACTTGTTCAGCCCTTCATGAGTAAAAAACATATGCACATTAACTTATCTTGCTTCTCCACTCCCAAGGTCCCTTCCAGGAAATTCCAGAGACAGCCAGACTCTGCTTTCAGGGTCTGCCTCCTGCATGATTAGCTTTCTAATTAGTTCGACGCATCTTTTAAGGAACATCCCTTCATGTGGACCCTGAGAAAGCTTCTTCAAACATAAGTCAATGGCACTCGAAGTTAGACTGAGGTTACAGAGTTGGAGAATTGAACATTTTGAGGGTGAACAATGAAGTTACTTAATTTGTACCTTAAATAGGAAAGGGAAGTTTTAGTTTGTATTTTTTCAGGGGCAATTGTTGATCCGTATTGAGAAATTTGTTTTTGAAGGTATACACAGGCATCATGAAGAGTGGCTTTTTGATTTGCTTCTGGAAGAATGTTATCCCTATAATAAATTAAAACTGTTGGATATAATTGCCTAGTTGGTTTTATAATTTTTCCAACTTCAAGTTGGCAGACTGTGGTTTGTGTGCTTGAGCCACACTGGCTTTGTTCACTTGTTTCGAGAAGGCTGATTGTAAGTGATCTATGAATTTACCACACAGCTCCTGTGCCCCTTGGTGAATGGAAGTAGATGAGTGAGCCATGAGAAGAATGGGTGTCTGGTGATTTACACCATGCTTATCATGTGATCTGGGTGTGTTGTTGAAATACACTGTCCTCCATGTGCTCATGTAGGGGGGGCTGTACACACTGGCCTTCTCCCTTGAGCATGTCCATGTGCTCATGTAGG
>NW_003852411.1:28844377-28857817 GCF_000181295.1 Otolemur garnettii | reverse complement strand
AAAAAAAAAAAAAGAATTTTATGGTGGTTCCTTGAAGGATTAGTGGAGGAAAATCGCATATAATCTTTTGGGGGATCATTTCCTTAAGCACATACTCTCATGACACCTTTGGAACTCATTTCCTTGAGCACATACTGTCTTGGCACCTATGAGATCATTTCCCTGCATGTCTTTGCTTAGTAATCTTTCTGCCCATTATGTATCTTCTCAATAAAAGGACTCTGCGAGAAGTGCTCCAGGCTCTCCCAGCACCTATGGGAAGCCCACTTATTGCAGCTTAAACTCTATCTTTTATGCGGTAGTGACACATGAAGTTGTTTTTAATGACTGCTGGGAAGGTGACACAGCAGCCTTATGCTAATCCTCCTTTTAAACATTCTTGAAAAGAGGATTTATAGTTATTATAATAAGGCTCACCATCAGGAGTGGAAGTTGTCAACAGGGCTAATTCTTGGGCATTGGCAGGGGAGGGAATTCCTGGTTTTTTGATTGGGAGGAATGGGTTCTGGCTCCACTGGAAGTGGTGGACGGGCAGGGTGATTTCAGTCTGCCCAGGTGGGTGTACTCTTAACATTTCCTGCATAGTATTTTCTTCTCTTGAACTTTCTTTGCGTCAGAAATATATAAAGGCATTCGAGCAGCCCTAATACGGCTCCATGCCATGCAGGTAGAAACATGAATTTTCTGACAGTACACGGCCAACCTGTTCCCATAGATTTATATCAAAGGTTCTTTCATCCTGGAACCAAGGGCAATGCAGCCATACAGTTTGGAAAAGTGAGACTAAGGCTTTTTCATCCAGTGTGCAATCAGCAGCTTTTAACAGCTGTTTGAGAGTACCAATGTACAAACATTGTTCTCTTGAAAGTTCTTGTTCCATGTTTGAAAAGTCACCTGAAGTTAATGCAGTGAAAGGAAGATTCCCTATCCCATGAGTATCTCTGGGTTTCTTATCTGAGCCTGATGGACATCTAAGTTGTCCCTGCAATCACTGTTCCTGCATGTCTGTCTTGTCGTCATTACGATGCAGTTGGTCTGATCATGTCGGAGTCACCAGAAGAAGGTGCTCAGGGTCATCAAATGAGGGGATTTTGACAGGAGGAATGAAAAGGTTTACACAAGGTCAAGGGTACTGAGGCACTCTGGGAGCAAATCTTGGGTCTGTATTTATTTTCACAGAGCAGGAAAATGAGACATTAGCCCTAAAAAGGGGGAACGTGGAAAGCGTCAGAATGTCTTCAACTTGTTTTTGCAAAACCACAGACCTTAAGCAAGACCTCTGTGTAGCAGCCTGTATAGCCTATGGCTAGGAGGAGTGAGAGTTATAAGAAATACCTGTAATGGAACACCTTAGTGAAAAGGGCATGGAGAGAGATTTAGTTCTAACTAGCATGAGAGAGCTCATGAGATGAGAGCATTGGTGAATTGGCAGTCTCTACACCTGTGGTGTTGAGAAGCATGAGCTCAGCCTCATATTGGGCTGGAGGAGAAGGCAGTCATAAAGCATGCACATTCTATCACGGACACATTTACTCTGACTCTATCTCCTCTCCCGCCTGCAGAACGCCAGCACAGCATCTCTCTGCTGAGGATCACCAAGCTCTGCTAAAGACCAAGATCTATCTGTTTCTAAGAAGACTGCTTTACTCTCTCTAAGACTCTCTCTCTCTCTCTCTCTCTCTCTCCAGCTAAAGTAGATAGCTCTCAAGCACCTAAGAGAAACTGTTTCTGAGCAAGGTAGCTTAGTGGTCCATGTCCAGAACCTACCTAAGCCGAGCTCAAGACCTGGCCAGTCCTGGGCCCTGGTACCTCTGTCTCTAGCATCAGGAGATTTTGGAATCTAGAGTTTTTACCATTACCATGAGGCCTGGTATTGCTACACCTTACATACGCCTCATGGAGGCCAGTTTTCTGATCTCCTGCACACACACAACTTATGTGCCATTCTTGTGATGCTCTAGGTCTCTCAAGCTGGAAGCAAGTCTTATGTTAAAGATCAGGGCACAATTTTCCCTACAGTAGCTCAAGTCAAATGACAGCCCTATGTCCTCTTCCTGCTGTGAATGGACAAGGCTGGCTGGTAGCAATGTCCTTGGCAGAAGCGAGTCATAAAAGATCACAAATCAAAGGTCACTGAGGCAGGAGCTGGGCCAGTCCTGCACTCCAGACTGACTGGGAGCCTCCAACGTGCCAGGTGCTGGCCACTTTGTTGACATGTAAGGATCTGCTCCTATCATTTTGTTAACTGTGTCCTTGTTTTGTAGCTCCTTCATCCCTCCTCATTCCTCTCCTTCTCTCCTGCTGTCTACCTTTGTGATTTAGTAATTTTCTATTGTGCTTAGCTTTGATTTCCCTTCTCTTTCTCATTTTCCTATCTACGATAGGTTCTTGCTTTGTAGTCACTATGGGACCTACATAAAACATCTTATAATTGATTGGCTATTTTGAGTTGATAACAACTTAACCTTTGTTGCATATAGTTGTTGTGGACTTTTACTCTATCCCCCAAATGTATGTTTTTGTTGTTACAGATTTACATCTTTTTATATTGTATATTCCTGAACAATTTATTGTAGATATAGTTGTTTTTGACTCTTCTCACTCTTGGTCACTCTAGTTGAAAAGGAGCTGTTAATTTATTGTTTTGGTTCTTTTTTTATGGTGGGGGGATGAGCATGAAAAACCTCAGCTGTCTTGCCATCTCCCAGACTTTTCTTTTACAGCCTCTGAGGTTAATATCTGCTTAGAAAAGCCTTCCCAATTCGGAAGTGATTTTTATATGTGATGTTTTCTTCTAGGACATGTATAGGCATTTTTATGTTGAAGTACTAGATCAAATTTTAGTTGAATTTAATCTTTGATACAGGATTTATTTCCGCTAATTTTCTTTTCAACCATCCGCTAGCTGTTCTAACCTCATTAATTAAGTCATTCTTTTATTCCTCACTAATTTAAAATTTCCCTTTTACTATATGCTAAATTCCATATGGATTTGATCCTAATCTTAGACAATTTTCTCCATTATTTTGCAGTACCAAACTCTTAATTACTTTAGTTTTCTGATACATTTTAATATTTGGTATGTTAGTCTCTGTTATTATTTTTTCCCCCTGAATTTACCTGGCTTTACATGTACTAGTGTTAAAGCAAAATTAAAATGGAGTCCAGGCCTTCTAAAAAATTCCTCAGTAAATAAAGTCAAGTGTGCCTTAAAAATAGCCTTAGCTTTGCTTAAAATGCAAATATAGAGAAAACTCAACATGGTTCATTTTTGGTAAATGTTTATGTCAGAAAACTAAACTTAACCTCAGCCAGTCATAGATAGCCAACTAACATGATTATGTAACTTGGAACTTTCCAATGAGTAAGCCCACAAAAGGTACTTTCGTAACTGCAACCAAATAACTTCTTCATTTTACTTCCTTATATAACAGAATGATTTAGAATTTTATGATGATTGGAGCTTTTTGGTTTTTGATTGGAGCAAACATTAGTTTTATTACATTGAGGGTCGGATAATCTGACCTGTATGATGATGTTTCCTTGCTGGAATTTGTTGAGATTTTTTTGACCAAACAAATAGCCAATCTTTATTCTAAGGTCATATGTGAAAGTGATGTATGTTTTCTATTTTTAGGTTATTCTAGTTAATATTCATTCTACAGTACACCCTTTTTTCTCTACTCGACTTCTGCAAACTTTGAGATGTGAATTAAAGGCTTTATTACTACTACTACTGTTGTACTTCTAGTATTTCATAGTACTTTCTTCATTTTTACTTCATATATTCTCATGCTATTTTATTTGGTTAGATCTTCATTGGATTATAAGTATACTAGATGTAAAAAAAAATTAAGTGCCATTAAGGACATCATTGGGTCAATGGACAAAACTGGAATCCAAATGGTAGATAAGACAAACTAATTATTGAAATTGATAACTATTGTGGTTGTATAAGAATACTCTAATTTTTAGGAAATGAATACTGAAATGTTTAAAGTCAAAGGACCATTATGTATGCAACTTACTCAATAGAGAAGAGAGAGAATGATAAAAGTTTATTTCTTCGAATACATTTTCTACCACAATCTCCCTTTCTACCTCCTCTTTAAGGCCGGTAACTCTTAGATTTGCCCTTTGAGACTATTTCCTAGATTGGGTAGGCATGATTTATTCTTTATTTTTTCTTTTCTGACTGTGTATTTTCAAATAGCCTGTCTTCAAGCTCACTAATACTTTCTTCTGCTGGTTCAATTTTGCTTTTGAGAGACACTGATGCATTTTTCAGTTTGCCATTTGAATTCTTAAGGTCCAAAATTTCTGCCTGATTTTTCTTTTATTGCTTTGATCTCTTAGTTAAATGTCTGGGATACTCTATTCAATATCTTTTTTTGTGTTGTCTTGAGTTACTTATGGACAGCTATTTTGAATTCTTTGTCAGATTGTTCACATATCTCCAGTACTCCAGGATTTCTCATTGTGCCTTATTTAGTTTGTTTGGTGAGCTCATGTTTTTCTGAATTTTCTTGATGCTTGTGAATGTTTGTCAATGTCTGGGGAATTGAAGAGTTAGGTATTTGTTTTAATCCTCACAGTCTGAGATTTCTTGAACCCATCTTTCTTGAGGAGGCTTTCCAGATATCCAAAGGGAATTGAATGTTGTGATCCAAGTCTTTCTTCAATGCAGCTACATTAGCAGTGGGGTGCCCTAAGCCCAAGAATGTTGTGAATCTTGTAGACTCCTAGTGGTATTCCCTGGGTGGACTTGAGTCAAAGATGGGAGAATTTCCTGTGTTACCAGGTGAAATCTTTTACTCTTTCCCCTCATTTTCTGTGTTGGGCTGCTGGAACTGGGGGAAGAGTTTGGGAAGTAGTTGGGGCACTCTCTCCTGGCTACCAGCACCAGGTCACACCTGAGCCAGCCCAGTCTTACCTAAAGCCCATGCATGTACCTCTGATATTTATTCAAAGCCCAAGGGCTCTTTAGTCAGCAGATGGTAAATCCTGCCAGGACAGGGTCCTTCCCTTCAGAGCAGCATGTTTTCTTCTGGCCCAGGATGGGTCCAGAACAGCCTTCTAAGAACTAAGCACTTGGGATGAGGGACTTCAGGAATCTGCTTGGAATTTTATTTTACTGGGTTGAGCTGGTACCCAAGTTGCAAAACAGTCCTCTGGACTCTTCCCTTTTCTTTCCCCAATTTGGAAGAAGACCCCCTGAACCACACTGCCTGCAGTTGGGGGAGGCATGACATAGGCACTGGGTTAGCCACCCCTGCTGGTGTCTCAGTGTGTCATGTGTACCCCAAGTTTACTAGCTCTGAGCCAGCAGAGCCACAGGAATTGCCAAGGACTGTAGCCTTTATGGCCCTATTGCCTTACAAATTTGGTTCAGGCCGTAGACTACATTTTGTCAGCCAGTGCTAAGGCTGGCTGGATTTTGGGATCAAGAATTTCCCCCTGGCTAGGGTGGTCAAATGTTCCTTCCCTGAGCACTGGCAGAATTCTGCCCTGTGCTGTTTCCTCTGCCAAGGTGGCCCTGAGTTTCAGTGCAAAGCTCCGTAGTTATGTCACTCTTTTTCTTTGGGGTATGTGGATTTTCTCTCCCCTTAGTATGCTGGCCCAGCACCACAGGGACATGCAGGAGAGGTGGTCTAGGTAGGCAACATAAGACTCTCTTTTCTGCCCCTTCATGCCTGTTTCCTTGATATAAAGGAAAAACTAGGTACTTATGCTCCCTTACCTGACTTCTGGTTCTTCTGAATGTGTTTTCTTGTGTGGATGGTTGTTGAACTAGGTGTTTATGTAGAGTACAATCATTGCAGGTTTCTATTCAGCCATTTTGCTCCACCTTCTTCTCAATTGTTCCTTTAATGTGTGGCTGCTGTTGCTACATTCAACATAAAGTTTGACATATGTGGAGGATGAGGCTACTCAGTAGACACAGAGGCACAGGACTCCTGGCATAGACTTGCCATCTCTTGACAGAAGGCTGCCATCTACCCCTTCATTAGGCCACATGTTTGGTCAGATTGCCTAGGTAATAAGGCACATCCATAGAGAGCCCTCTCCTACTTAAGCTAGTTTCCTCGCAAGACAATCAATCCCAATACAGTATAGTAGAACTTTTGCAAGTTGACCACCCAAGGGACTGTAACAAACTGGTCAGCATATGGAGGTGGTCAACATAAAAAACTAGGCCTATTGTACTTATACGTACATGTGGTACATGTCTTGTCTATGAAAATTAAGTAAATTTAAGGAGGTGATCAGTGTAGGGAGGTGGTCAACGGTGAGGTTCTACTATATTTTAATTGTACATCCTAAGTGGAGGATATTCTAAGGATGAATATATTTTCCAAAGAAATCTTATACTCATTCAGTGTTTATTATTGCTATAAATAATTCTGATATCATTATTTTAAAACTATATGTTTATTTTTTCCAGGATAAAACAAGTATGTTTTTAACATAAGTACTGGCAGGTATAAAAACTTTCTCTTGTAAGCAAAACACACACATGTAAATCAAAGATTTTAAATGAAAATGGAAAAAATACATGCAAACTTATGTTCTTTTTTAAAAAAAATGGTCAAAGAAATTGAATATATATTTCTCCTATGAAGATATACAAATGGCCAACAAACACATTAAAATATGCTCATCACTAATCTTTAGGAAAATGAAAATCAAAACCACAATGATATAGTACTTCAGCCCCTTATAGAGGTACAATTCACAATCACAAAGATGTGTTCTATTTTTTTAATATGAATTTTCCAGCTCTGTCCCCTAAAAAGACTCGGAAGCCATCCAACCCAATATCAATGTGTATGCTTAGAAATAAAATTGTGACCTCTAGTACCATTCCCTCATTAAAAAATTAGACATCTTTTGAAGAATGGCTAATTTCTACCTGTAGCAGGTACTCAACAAAATGGGCCTGAAATACCTTATTGTGCAAGAATTCAAAGAAATTTTAAAATACCCATGCGGGCATGTGAGAAGAACACAGAAGCCAACATCCAGAGCTCCTGGCCATTGACCAAAGATGAAAAATTTTAAGCATCAAACTAATGCTGGTTGCAGTTGAAATGCATTGAATATACACATATAAAAATCATGCATTTTTAATGATACTTAAACAAGAAAGGAACAAAATAAAGGAAACCTCTCTCAAAAACAAAAGAAAATAAAGGGAAAAGGAGGGGATAAAAGAGACTGACTTCTCTGTATTAAAAGATATTTTTGAGGGTCAATAACCAAATGCAGCATAAGGGTCTTGTTTGGCTCCCAATTAAAACAAAACCAGCTACAAAATGTTTTCTACCATTGAGGCAACTTTGAATATGGACTGGGTATTTCATAATAGCAAAGAATTATTTTTCACTCTTTTAATGTGATACTGGCATAAATGTTTTATAAGAAAAAATTTTAAAACATATATTAAAATATGTAGGAATGATGGTATAATATCTGGGATTTGCTTTAAATATTGAAGGAGGGGGAGGAAGACGAGGAGGGGAAGGAGAAGAGAAAGAGAGAGAGAGAGAAGGAAAAATGTAAATAAACCAATTATGGCAAAAATAGTGAAAATTATTGAATCTGGGTTGTAGGTATTTTGGAGCTCATGGAAAATTATCTCAACTTTGGTGTTTGGCTGAATTTCTAAAACTGGTCCTATGTTAGGACTATTTTTTTATGTTGTTAGCAGTTGAGAATGGCTATCCACTTTCCTAGATTACCCATTATTTCTCACATGTTGGGAAATAGGGAAGAGATGGGCAAGTTTGCTGAAGCCCTTGCTTTCCTAACCAGAGTCCCTTCTCCAGGAATCTGGAATTGGGAGAAAATGATCAAATGAATGGAGAAAGAGAGAATGGTGATGACTCTTTTAGTGTGCCTAGTCTATAACAGCTGTGTACTGGTGACCCTATTCTACCAGTAAGGAGGTGAAGAGAGAGCTGATCCAGAATGAGAATAAACCAGACACATAGAGTGGAGTGAAGAGACAGTCCTACTTGGTTTCCCCTTGGTTTTCATTTCCTGGATTCAGGGTTTTTTGAGCCCTCACTATGCTCTTGCCCTTTAGCTCTTTATTCTTGTAATAACCACTGCACACCCTGTCACAAGTTAGTTCACACTGATTTTTGTTATGTGATGCCAGCGATATTTTATGAACCTAGCCTCAAGTGACAAATTCTATTGCCCATATCCAGACATCTTGGGCCAGACATGAATCTTGTAGTAAAATGGGCCAGGAGATACTAGATGGTGTGAGGTTAAAGCTTGAGGATGAGGTCACCAATGCCAACAGTGTTGGAGGAATTTTGTTGCTGAGGACTTGTACTGCACTTGTTTAAAAGGTGCATTATTAAAAAAAAAAAAAAAGTGCATTATTACAGCAAACCAAGTAGGAGCTTCTACTGAATTCCCATCACTTGTTTGGAAATAGCAGTGCACGATGGTTTCATTCTTTTCATTTAACTTTGTAAACCATTCAGAGTGTATTTTATGCTATAAGGTAAGGGAGGATTTAAATTGAAAAATGGCTAAATGATTATATCAGAATCTTTTTAAAACCACATTAAGTTATTATAAAGTAGTATCTTAATATTTCTGAACTATTGATGTCTTTAAGGACAGAAGCTGAGGCAACTGTCAAGGCCAATTAAAAGAAAAGCACATGGGGCGGTGCCTGTGGCTCAAAGGAGTAGGGCTCCGGCTCCATATACCGGAGGTTGTGGGTTCAAACCCAGCCCCGGCCAAAAGCTGCAAAAAAAAAAAAGAAAAACACACAGCAGAATGCTGCCCCCACACCCCCATCCAGTCCAGACTTATAGCATGGAGAATCTGGAAGACACTTGCCAACATAGTTGAATCTCAAGATATAAAGATGTAACGGTTAAATGGTCATGAGGAGAAACTCCAGACTGCAAGAACTGTTTTTACCCAAGATACCAGTGGAATTAGAGTGAACCAAGCATATTAATTTGGTTCTCAGACTCCTTCCGTGGGTCGCATTCACAGGCTGCCAATATTCAACTGTTTGGTACTCTTATTAGAATATAAGCTGGGAACTTACAAATGCTTCATTCTTTATATGTGGACAGTTTTTTTCAAATGTGGTTTTTGATGCCTTTTTTAAAATTGGGTTTTTATGAACTGCATCAGGACTTCTATCCTGATTAGTAAGTCTCCAGTCAAACCCTGGGTACTGGATTGCCTGCGATTTTCGTGAAAGCCTGAAGAAGATAAATGAGTTCAGCAGAAATGGAGAAATAATACACTTTTGCCTTCTACCTGAGAAAATGTAACCGTTTTTATTCTACCATTGTAAAACAGCATGCAGATTATGCTACTGCTTTGTTTAGGGTAGTTTATCATGCTTTCTTTGATAATGGACTGTATGTGTGCATACTGTTTGAATTTGAAGAAAATAATTGATGAATGTTGAGGAAGATATCAGTAGCCAGTGGTTTTATGCTTTAAAAATGCAATACTTGGGCCAGGCATGGTGGCTCCTAGGACCTGTAATCCTAGCACTCTGTGAGGTCAAGGAGGGTGGATTGCCTGAGTTCAAGACCAGCCTGAGCCAGAGTGAGACTCAAGAAACAGTCAGGCATCGTGGTGGGCACCTATACTCCCACCTACTTGAGAGGCTGAGGCAAGAGAATTGCTTAAGCCTAATAGAGGTTGCTGTGAGCTGTGATGCTATGGCACTCTACCAAGAGCGACAAAGTGAGACTCTGTCTCAAAAAAAAAAAAAATGCAATACTTGATCAAGATTTGCCAATCTCATAAAAACTATACAGTTTGCTAGTGAGATAGCTACCCAGCCAACATTATTTTTGTAACATAAAAGTTGATATAAAGGCCAAAAGGAGTTTAAATTGCCTGTGAATTTAGACTGTTCTCCTTCCACAGGCATATTTTTTTCATAGTTATTTTTGTCACGGAAAGTATTCTATCAAAGTCGGAGCTCCCAATGGCAGGAACCATGTTTATAAAGAAAGCACTTCTTATTCAAGTAAATGACTGTATTTGATAGCAATGTAAAATGCCTCTAACCACATTCTATATTCTTTATTCTCACTAACTTTTTGAAGGGAGGTTATTTATTAAAAAAAGAAAAGAACACATTGTATATATGGATTAAAATATCACACTGTACCCAATAAATATGGACAATTATTGAGTCAATTAAAAAACTGAGTGGTTGAGCAGTGCCTGCGGCTCAGTGAGTAGGGCACCGACCCCATATACCAAGGGTGGTGGGTTCAAACCCAGCCCCGGCCAAACTGCAACAAAAAAATAGCTGGGTATTGTGGCCAACACCTGTCATCCCAGCTACTCAGGAGGCTGAGGCAAGAGAATCACCTAAGCCCAAGAACTGGAGGTTGCTGTGAGCTGTGGCACCACAGCACTCTACTGAGGGCAACAAAGTGAGTCTGTCTCTAAAAAAAAACAAAAACAAAACTGAGTAGCAGGTACAGGGATGTTTCATACAGGGTGGCTATAAAGTTCCCGTCCAATTGAAGTAGTTACAAATACAATGAAATTTATGACTACCCTGTATACTCCTGGTTTCCCACAAACAAGAAAGAAAGCACTGACAAAGGAAGTGGTTAGCAAGTGTGATTAGAACAGGGAGCTGACATGCATCAGATCAGGACTTACTGCCCTCTTCCACCTTCTTCTTAATTCTGCATGATCTTCAAGGCAAACCAGGTCTATCCTGCCAACATGGGGCCTCCCACTCAGCTTCTCCTCCTCCTGCTGCTTCTCCAGTCACAGGAATGTAAGTCAGGAGCTCCTCCCCAGTAGCCTGACCTCCCGAGGGGTGGGGTATCCATGTGGGCAGAATTGAGGACTCCATATTAGGGAGCTTAGGGGGCCAGGAAGAGAGAAGAGGTTTGGGGATGTTAGGACACAAGACAGAAAGACTAACTAGACAGTGAAGGACGGGGAAGGAGGAAGGAGAAGAGAGAAACAGCTAAGGCACATAGAATAACATTGTGGGCTCTGCGCCTATAGCTCAACCGGCTAAGGCGCCAGCCACATACACCTAAGGTGGCGGGTTCGAATCCCCAGCCCGGACCCGCCAAACAACAATGACGGCTGCAACCAAAAAATAGCCGGGTGTTGTGGCGGGCGCCTGTGGTCCCAGCTACTTGGGAGGCGGAGGCAGGAGACTCGCTTGAGCCCAGGAGTTGGAGGTTGCTGTGAGCTGTAATGCCACGGCACTCTGCCCAGGGGGACAGCTTGAGGCTCTGTCTCAAAAAAAAAAAAAAAAGAATAACATTGTGAAGGCCAGAGTTGGAAGGAATCGGAAAGACTTTGCATTTTATCTCCCTTGTTTTATAAAGGCAGAGAAGATTGGAGAAATCAACAAGCTTCTTGAAAGCTACATGTCTAAATGGAGGCAGGATTGGGACTAAGAAGCAGGTGTCCTGTCATCTAGGATCTTAATAATCAGATGCTACTGAGACACTGGAACTGCAGTGATATTCAAATTGCAGTTCTGGAGACACCCAAACTCCAGTTCTGGAGGGGGAAACATTTCCAAAAATAGGAAGTCATGGGAGGTGAAATCTAGGGCTGAGGGAAGAAAGGGGCCAGGCAGGACAGGGATGGTGTGTGACTTTCCCAGAGCTTTCCATTCTTATCTTCCAGGGCCACCAGCCCTTAGGGGAAACCAAGTCCTGAGATGAGGAAGAATGATCCTAGCAGGAAGAATCCCTAGGATTTCCAGCAGAAAGGAGAGTTTAAGTATTTCCCTCATCAAGCTCCAGCCAGAGCACCACTGCTAATACCTGTTTATGTTCAATATTCTTATGGACACCAACATAGGGGAGCCAGGACTGACTGGGAGACCTGAGGCAGGGGTTGTCAGGGACCAATTTAAAGCCTTTTCCTTCTGTGTTTATAGGGGGTGCAGTTTCACAGGACAGCATGACCCCGTTGATGGTGAACCGGGTTCTGGGGGAGTTGATAACTCTTGCCCTGAAGTTTCCCACGGAAGAGAAGGCCAGGTCCATCACCTGGGTTTACAATGGAACATCTATTGCCTTCATAAGTCTAAGGGAAGACCAAAGTTCAGAACCCCACGTGACCGACCCAAAACTAAGAGAGCGGCTGAGCTTCACTGGGTGCTGCTCCTTGCAGCTCAGCAACTTGACGACGGCAGACACAGGATCTTACACAGCCCAGATAGCCACAGAGACCTCTACGAAGTTTTTCACTTATGCTCTGAGGATCTTCCGTGAGTAATGGCCTAGAGGGCCAGGTCCCTGTGATGACAGGAGTGCAGCCACCCACTAAGTCTAGGGGGCTAGATGACCCTTGGTAAACTTGTCCCCCAATTTTACTCTTTTGATTAGTCCAGAATTTTTCCTAGGTAGATATTTGTTTTTTACTTTTCTTATTCTTTTTTGTCCTTCTTAAGTCTGGCAGGTCCTGGCTATTTGGGGGGCTACTTGCAAATCACATAACTTGCCCTTTACCTAATGCAGCCCCCCAGGAGCTGGACAGGGGTGAGTCAGGGGTCTTTTCTCTGAAGGGGTGCACTTTTGCTCTGTTTTCTCTCCTTGAGCACCTGCATCCTTTTTCATGAGACGGTCTAGAAAGGCCCTCTATTGCTATTTAGAGCTTTAAAAACTATTTTTTCGACCAGAGCGGCTGCCAAGGCCTCAAGCTGAAGTACAGACCATCACCTATGAGAACGGGACCTGTAATGCCATCTTCAGGTGTTCTGTGGAGGAAGGAAGACAGGGCATCACATATGTGTGGTCAGCAGTGGGATCAGGGACTGTTGTGTCCCAGATGGGATCTGTCCTCAGTGACTCCTGGAGCCTTGGTGATCTGGACCGGAACTATACCTGCACAGTTATGAATCGTGTTAGCAATAGCAGCTCCATTCCCTTCCTTGCTCGGCAGCTCTGTGCAGGTAACTGCCCTCTCCATTCTCTCAAGCACCCTTAGACAATACTTGGAGGGCTCGGTGTCCGTAGCACAGTGATTATAGTGCTAGCCACATACACCGAGGCTGATGGGTTGGAACCCAGCCCGACTAGCTAAACAACAATGACAACTATAACAAAAAAATAGCTGGGTATTGTGGCAGGTGCCTGTAGTCCCAGGTTGAGACAAGAGAATCGCTTAAGCCCAGAAGTTTGAGGTTGCCATAAGCCCTCAGCACCTGCCAACAATTCCACTTGTGCTTTCTCTCTTTCAGGTCCTAAGGCAGCTGAAGTCACCTATTGTCCAGTGAAATGGATTTTCCTGGGGAAGGGGCTTCTTCTCCTTGTATTTCTAGGGATTCTAGGAACTTGGCATATCCAGACATGGGTGCTCAGCAAACCCCTTAGGTCTCAGGGTAACCAGAGGCCACCAGCGGCCCAAGAGAGCCAGGGCCACTGATGAGGCCACTCCTTTTCTGTG
>NW_003852411.1:28829289-28843985 GCF_000181295.1 Otolemur garnettii | reverse complement strand
ACTACTTTAAAAATCAGTGATGTGTTCTGTTGGTAGGAATGTAAATGAGTATAGCTGTTGTGAAAGAACAGTCTGGATGTTCCTCAAAAAATTAAACATAGAACTACCACGTGACCTAGCAATCCCTCTACTGGGTATGTGTCCAAAGAAAGTGAGATAGTATGTCAGGAAAAACAATGGCACTGCCATGTGCATGCAACGTTATTTACAATAGTACAGAATCAACCTAAGTTTCCATCAATGAATGAATGAGTAAAGAAAATCTCTGGAAAAATTACATTGTAAAAGGAAATGTCAAACTATTTCCACAGCTTGGGATTAGAAGTGTGGAAAGAAATCAGTGAGGTTTAAGTCTTCTTAAAAATAATCTGCAAGAACTGCAGAACAATAATGGACAGCATTTTTTCTTCTTTCAATCCAGGCGTATGTCTCAATCAGGGACCTTTATTGTCTGAATCTTCTCCTCTTGGCTTTGAGAGAAAAGAAAGAGCTTTGTAAGACACAGTCTGATCAAACCCCAAATATGAGATTTACTGGTTTGCCTCAAGTTCTGGATTTTGGTAAAATAAGAGTATCCTACCATTCATATAAAAAATAAATAAATGAAGATTTTCTGCAGTTTTTAAACTACTTACACAGGTAAGAATGCTTTCTTCTGGCATAGTATGTATCAAGAGCAAGGGCAGAAATTATCTCATGTTATTTGAAAATGAAATCTATACATGCTTATCTTAAGTTCAACTCTAATCATTGTGTATTAAAAAATGAGCACAGGCTTTCACATTAAAGAATTTTGTTCTTTTATTTTAGTTTCAAAGTAACACTTTTTTTTTCAAGTGTGAAACAGACTTTACTGAGAGAGAGAAAGATATAGGTTTACCCAGCAAGATGCACCATAGACAAAGAATGGGCCACCCTAGTGGAGACAAAAAAGGCCCAAAATAATATTTTTATGCAAGAAACAGATACATATATATAATGATTTTGTAACTATTACACTGTGTTATATTTAAGCCTGTTTATATCCCTCAGTGAGATTATGTTTTCTTTTGTATCATATAAAATGGTATCTTAAACAGATTTTTATTCATATTGCTTTTTTCTATGGTTTTAATAGCTTAAGACTCAGTGTTAATAAAATTTTATGTTATGAATAGTGTTATAAAAATGAGCACAGCCTTTAAATCAACCAAGTTTACCTTAAGTAAAATCAAACCCATTTTAGCTTGTCATGTATTTAATAGAAATTTATTGTCTGCCTTAGAAATTTTTCAAATGTATTAGGAGAAAAGAGAGATTGATTTTAAGAGAGTTAGGCTAAGCTTAACTACCTATTTGGCTATAAAATCAGTATTAGTTTCAAATAAAGGGAAAATTATTCTTGCCCATGAAATATTCCACATGATAGATACCTCATTAGCATTTTACATGGTAGAAATTTATTACATGGGTAAGAGTAGCCCACTTGGGTAAGGTAAAAATGTTGAGGGTATTTATTTATTTATTTAGAGATAAAGTCTCACTATGTCACCCTCAGTAGAGTGTCATGGCTTCACAGCTCACAGCAGTTTCAAACTCTTGGGCTTAAGCCATTCTTTTGCCTCAGCCTCCCATGTAGCTGGGACTAAAGGCGCCCACCACAATGCCTGGGTATTTTTTGTTGTAGTTGTCATTATTGTTTTAGCAGGCCCAGGTTGGGTGCGAACCCTCCAGCCCCGGTGTATGTGGCCGGCACCCTAACCTCTGAGATACAGGCATTGAGCCAAGTTGAGGGCATTTTAAAAAAAGGAAAAATTGAGTTTTTCTCTACCTACATTAATGACTTGATTAGAGTTAACTTTTGTAGGAGGGAGAGGCACACAAAAAGTACACTAAAAAGTTGACCAAAATAAACAGATCTATGGAAAACCAGCATTCTTTACTGAATAACATTGACCATTATAATTGTCAACTTACTGCTAGTATAAGCCAAAGATTTTATCATTTTAATGTGTGGTTTCCTTGAGACCTAAAAAATAGTTCAAGGGTAAAAAGATTAAGAAAAGCTGATCTCAAAGGTAATTAGCCTCCTCTGTCAGGATCTGCTTCTGACACCACTTCTCAGGGCCCAGGACTGGCCAGGTCGCAGGCCCAGCTTAGGCAGGTTCTGGACGTGGACTGCTAAGCTACCTAGCTCAGGAACAGTTTGTCTTAGGTGCTTGAGGGCTATCTACAAGAGAGAGAGAGAGGAAGAGAGGGAGAGAGAGAAGCAGACTTCTTAGAAAAGATAGGTCTTAGTCTTTAGTAGAGCTTGGTAATCTTCAGCAGAGATGCCATGCTGGCGTTCTGCAGGCAGGAGAGGAGACAGAGTCAGAGTAAAAGTGCCCATGATAGAATGCGCATGCTTTTTTGACTGACTTCACCTCCAGCCTAATATAAGGCTGATCTCATGCTTCTCAACACCAGAGGTGTAGAGATTGCCAATTCACCAATGCTCTCATCTCACGAGCTCTCCTGCTAGTTAGAACTAAATCTCTCTCCATGCCCTGTTCACCAAGGTGTTCCATGACAGGTATTTCCTATAACTCTCACTCCTCTTAGCCATAGGCTGCACGGGCTGCTACACTCCTCCTTCATCTTTTCTGTATTAGTGAAAGTCTAGGTAGGAGTCAAAAGCCACACCAGTCACTTGATCAAGAAAAAATTAATATAAAAAATTATTAGGTAATAAAAGGTAGTTAAACAATGGGAGAAAAGAATATTCCACAGAATACAAGAATGGGAAATACAGAAAGTAGTACCAACTATAAGGAGAAGGGAAAGAATATCCATGGAGAAAACAAAGAATTTGGAAAGTGCCCCCATCAGACAAGGCTGAGATGGACCTTACTGGAGTGTGGCTGCAGCCCAGAGCGTTGGGCAACAGAAAAGTTTACTGGGGTCCTGATAGGCCAGGAAATCAAGGGTAGGTCTTTTAACACACGGTGCTAAGAACTGCAGCTCAGACCTGGGAATTGCCCTGCTCTCACTTGGAGAAATAGTTGAATGCTTTAGTAAGAGAGAAGCAAAATTTCTTTTAGGGAAAGGAAAAAATTCTCCTTGCCTTTTGCTCAGCCTTATCAAATTCAAGGATTTTTTTTTTCCCTTAAATGCTGTTGTTATTCCTCATTAGGATGGGGATATGGAGTAGGTGAAATGCAAATTTATCCTTGTCCACTGCACACCAATGTTGTTTCTTTGCCAAAATCTCACCAATACTTTCTGAAGCAGCACCGGTAGTGTGGATAGAGGCAAAAGTAACCTACACGAGTTTCAGGGTAACAAAGAGAGATTTTAGTAAGGAAGAACAAAGAGAAAGTTTAGAACTCTTCCAAAGAGTTGGAAGTGTGTCCTCTCAAGGAGAAAGGGTGAGGGAGATGGAGAAGAAAAGGCAGTGCAGAGGTATAAATACTGTGTCCTTTTGAAATTCGTTGCAAAACTTTCTTTGACCCCTCTGCATCTCCTTTCCTAGTGGTCATTGATGGTCTCTTTCTATTGGCTTTTGGTTACCTAGGTTACTTCTTACCCACATTCTTATAGGCTCTACAGACTTCCTGGTTTAGCAGGCTACGTTTTCTTTCCATCCCCCTTGAAAGTCCCTTTCTTAGTGTCCCTTTTCAAACTCACACTGCCCAAAGCAATCTATAGCTTCAGTGCAACTCCTTTCAAAATAACAATATTATTTTTCACAGAATTAGGAAAAAATCCTAAAATTCATATGGAACCAAGAATGAATCCCAATAGCTAAAGCAATACTAAGCGAAAACAACAAAACTGGAACCATCACATTACCTGACTTCAAGTTATATTACCATGGTATGTAGTAACCAAAAAAGCATGGCACTTGCATAAAAGTAGACACATAGATCAACAGAGATAGAGATCATAGAGAACCCAGAAATAAAGGCATATATCTACAACCAGCTGATCCTTGACAAAGCAGACAAAAGCATACGATGGGGAAAGATGGCACTAGGAAATATGGATAGCTATAAGCAGAAGAATGAAACTGGAGCCCTATTTCTCCCCATATACAAAAATTAACTCAAGACAGATCAAAGACTTAAGTGTAAGACCTGAAATCTGTAAAATTGTAGAAGAATCCTCTTAAGGGTAAGACCCCAAACTTATAAAATTATTGAAAAAAATCCTCTAGAGAAGTTTTTCTGTTATTGGCCTAGACAAAAAATCTATGACTAAGCTCCCAAAAGCAAATGCAATAAAACAAAAATAAACAAATTGGACTTAAACTAAAAAGCTTCTGCCCACAAAAAGAAATAATCAACAGAGTAAATAGACAACCTTCAGAATGGAAGAAAATATTCTGAAAGTACGCATCTGACAAAGGAATAATATCCAGAATCTATAAGGAATCCACACAACTCAAACAAAACAGAACAAAACAAATAACCTCTTTGAAAAGAGCAAATGACACGAACAGACATTTTTCCAAAGAAGATATGAAAATAGTCAATGTACACATGAAAACATGCTTAGTATCACTAATCATCCAAGAAATGCAAATTAAAACCACAGGGGAGGCCAACTGACCCCTGTCAGAATGAACATTATTAAAGTTATAAAACAATAGATGGTGCAGACACGATGAAAAGGGAATGCTTATATATTGTTGGTGGGAATGTAAATTGGCACAATCTCTATGGAAAATAGTGTGGAGAATTCCCGCAATCCTGCTACTGGGTATCTACTCAAATGAAAATAAGGCATTATATCAAAAAGATATTTACATTAATATGTTTGCTGTAGCACAATTCACAATAGCAAAGTTATGGAACCAACATATGCCCAACAATTGATGAGTGGATAGAAAAATATGACACTCTCCCCCTCCATGGGATACTATTCAGCCATAAAAAGGAACATCTTTTGTAGCAAATTGGATAGAACTGGAGGCCATTATCCTAAGTTTATAACTTAGGAACAGAAAATGAAATACTGCGTGTTCTCACTTATAGATGAAAGATAGACTATATGTATGCATCACTGTACAGAGTAGGAAAAAGAACATGGGAGACTCCAAAGGTGGGAGGATGGAAGGGGTGTGAGGGAGGAAAATTTAGCTATTGGGGACAATGTATAGTATTCAGGTGATGAGTACACTTCACCACCATGTAACAAAACTGTACTTCTACCCTGTAAATCTAAACAAATGAAAAAATTAGGAGACTTCACATAAAAAAGTGTCAAAATATACAGTAGCATGTTATAACCAAACACGGTAACTTAGCAAGCAATTTAGCTTGATGTCACCCATGAACTCATGAAACAAAAAGGATTTAATGAAGGCATTTATCAGGCTAGAAGAATCAGAAAAATAATTCATAAGTAGAAAGTGAAATTTTCAGAGGAAGTACTGTTAGCAATTTGAAAGGATAGTGACGCTCTTAATTCAAATTAGTAATCGATGCGGTTTGTGATATCAATAAAACAGTAACAAGTGATGATTTAAAATAATTTGAGTTTATACATTTCTTTTGTGATTTCCATTATTTCAGAATTAGGAATAAAAGCAAAGCCTTTATAAGTACAAATAATTCTCAGTCGCCCTATAACCAATCATGCGATTTCTGGATTATCACAGTTTATTAACACTCCCACCAGAAGGGGGCGAACAGAGCAAAGCGGTTGAGAATTCCACATCACTCAAAAGTCTGTGAACAGCAGCTTTTCTAAGTGTCAGCTGGTGGTGGGAAAGAAAAGGAGGAACGCAGTATGTTGTAATAAATGCCCTTCTGCCTAGACCACTTTCTTCTGCCTCCTTTTACCTTTGTTTCTCTTTTCCTTCCCAGCTTTCATCACCTAGTGTCCTCCAATCCTATACAAAACAATATTGGTCCGGGACTGAGGATTAGAAAAAGCCAGTTGAAGGTTTCCTTGCCTAGGAGAACACTAAGGTCCCAGGATCCTACGGAGGGTGAGCCATGGTCCTGGGTTCTCCCTTCAAATGCTACAGATGTTCTGCCTGAACTGGCAAACAGTAGTATAGCAAACCAGTGGCTTAGTCCTACAAAGAATAAAGAATTATTACAGAGGAGAAAACAAATATGAAAAAACAATCCATCATCCTGCTATACCAGGGAAGACTTTGCGCTGTAGCAATAGTCCTACACATGGTGCTCCCCCTAAAGATGGGAAGGACAGACTGGTGTTCCAGAGGGGACCTTAGGGACTGTCTTGGAGCTGAGACTCTAGGTGGAGACTGCCAATCCACTGCCACCCAACCCTCTGGCTACACTGTCTGTCATTTGTGTCTTGCTTGTGAAAATTCTCACTTCAGTCAAAGGGTAGTGGGAGGAGATGAAATAAACAAAGCCCCAAATATTGACCCTGACTCATAAGCACACTGAGCTTTACCTTGGGGCCCTTACATGTTCTCATGTGACCCTAGCAATAGGTCAAGCACTGTTAGTCTTATAAGGCGGTAGATTTTACTCACCTCTTCTCTGTTATTTTCCCTCCTCAATTCTCTCTCTCTTTTATTTTTTATTTATTTATTATCATTATTATTATTTTTTCAGTTCTTAGCCGGGGCTGGGTTTGAACCCACCACCTCTGGTATATGGGTCTGGTGCTCTACTCCTTTGAGCCACAGGCACCGCCCCTCCTCAATTCTCTAATTGTCTTTCTTCCTTAAGACAATGCCTTCTGTTAAACTTGATCTTCTGGCTTGTCCACTTTCCCCTCTTCAGTGTCATGCTCTCTTTATTCATGGGCCTCTGTTGCTGCCTAAAACATAGGCAATGTTTCAAGAAACAGTTAGTGTCCAATAGGTTCCAGACACTATTCCAAGCACTGAAAATGCAATAGTGAACAAACCAAAATCAAACTTGTCCCTCATTTTAGAAAGGAGAATCTAATATATATATATGTAAAGCCTCAAAAGCAAATAAGGAGTGCAGGGGCGTCTGAGAAGTCGGGGGTTGCTAAGTTATATAAATGTGGCTTCACCAATCAATGCCATTTGAGCAGAAACTCAAAAGAAATGAAAATGAGCCATGTTGATATCTGAGGAAAGACTGATCTAGGCAGAGGAACCAGCAGGTGTCCTCCTTGAGCAGCTGCTCAGTGTGTTTGAGGAACAATCAGGAAGTTGGTGTGTCAGGAGCAGGGGAGGACGTGAGGTTGGGGAGGTAGACAGATCTAAATTAGAGACAGCTTCATGGTACAGTTTACGGACTTTGACTTTAACTGTCGGTGAGATGGAGAGTTTGGAGCAAAGGCATGACCTGGCCTGACTTCTGCTCTGTGTAGATCACTCTAGCTCCAGTGTTGAGAATAGACTGTGGGAGGGTGGGAGTAGAAGCCACTTGAAGGTCATTTCAATCATCTAGGCAGAGGCTATGAAAGCTTAGAACAGGCTGTTCACTGGAAGGTAGTATTTTAAAAAAAAAAGCATATTGGAGTCTGAGTATATTGTGAAGATGAGAGAAAGAGAGAAGCCAGGAATGACTCTAGGGTTTTTGATCTGAGCATCTGGAAGGGTACAGTTTCCATTCTTCTTCCCCCCAGAGGTGGGGAAGAAGATCAGGAGTATAGTTTTATATATTTAGTTTGAGAGACCAACAAAGTGCCAATCTGAGACTGTCCAATTCTCAGGACAATTTCCTATACCCAGTTGACAAGAGTAACATTGAGACATACCCTCTCCTGACCCAGCCTCCTCCTTACAGCCTATCAAGGGCACAGTTGCCTACTTAAAGTTATCTAAGAGCCAGTCTCAAATCAAACTTCAAAATAGATATGTGCTATTCAATTTATTTTATTTTATTTCTTATTTTATTTATCTCCTTTTTTTTTTATTGAGACAGAGTCTCACTTTGTCATCCTCGATAGAGTGCTGTGGCATCATAGCTCACAGCAACCTTAGACTTTTGGGCTCAAGCAATTCTCTTGCCTCAGCCTCCCTAGTAGCTGGGACTACAGGCACCTGCCACAAAACTTCTCACTGAGAAGTTTTAACTCTTTTAACTCTCTTTTAACCCCCATGTCTTCTCCTTT
Source organism: Otolemur garnettii (assembly GCF_000181295.1). Classification (NCBI taxonomy): domain Eukaryota; kingdom Metazoa; phylum Chordata; class Mammalia; order Primates; family Galagidae; genus Otolemur; species Otolemur garnettii. The sequence continues at coordinate 28,835,948 of NW_003852411.1, read as the reverse complement.
CACTCTACCTTAATGGAAAATCTTGGAGCTGTCCAACATTTTTCAGCTCATCACATGACATTTCCCACATCATCTTCTCATCACTCTCTCCAAATTCAAATGATGAGCTTTCTCTTTTGCTCTAAGTTTTGCAACTGTATTATTTTCCTTAATCTCATCTTCCGACCTAGACTATGAGTTATTTTCCCAGGCAATTCTAGTTAGTTGTTTATATTTATCAAAATAGGGAATGAGTAAACAAATGAATGAATAGTTTGAAGTTGCTAGTATTTTCTACCTTTCTGGATTTGGGACCCCACGCTCCTTTCCCTAGAATCTTCAATCTCTCCAGGCCAAAGAGATCAAGGTCAGATTGATTTTAATTAGTAGCTTATGGGATAAGTCTTTCTGTAATACTATTAGACCTACTTGCTCTTTCCCCACACATTACCTTGTTCTATCCCGATTGAAATGAAGTTGGAAAAGGCATAATTAACCATACCCATATCTAAATTATCTGAGTTGCTTTTTTTTTTTTCCTTTTCTATTCCTTCAATTTATTCTTTTGGGCTTTTGACCCCAACGTAGTTTGAAAAAAAAAAAAAGCCCTCTTTATTAAGTTTTGCTGTGCTTCATTTGGGAAGATAACTTTAAAGGGTAATATAGGGTTATAGATAGGGAACAATGATTTCATACAGTTTTAATAAAAACCTATTGTTTTTCATGGGCCTCTCACAATGAAACACTTCACAGTAAGTGCTCTATACATTTAGCCTACTTCTTTTCTCAAACAATGTTTCATTTGTAATCACAGATTAGTCTTTCTCTCCAAGGTCACTCTATTCTTCTTTAAGCTCTGATGCTGCAGCTCCTGCTTCAGGCGATCTGCCTAGTTCTCTTGTGATGTTTGGCCAAGGAGAGGTCCTAGGTAGACCTAGTATCAGACCCAGTGGGTAACTCAGTTGTCCCTCTTAGCCATCACTTTTCTTTTTTTTTTTTTAATTGTTGGGGATACATTGAGGGTACAAAGATCCGGGGTATACTAATTGCATTTGTCAGGCAAAGTCCCTCTTATAAATGTGTTCCTCCCCCAAGAAGTGTGCCAAATTGTGTGACCCTCTCCCCTCACCCCTCCTTCCCTCTCCCTGCTCTCCCATTCCCCTACCCATACTAGGTCATCAATTGTCCTCATGTCAAAATTAGTACATTGGATTCTTGCTTCTCCATTCTTATGATGCTTTACTAAGAAAAATGTGTTCCGCCTCCATGCAAATTAGTACAAAAGATCTGTAGTCTCCATCTTTTTAATGGCTGAATAGTATTCCATGGTGTACATATACTACAGCTTGTTAACCCATTCCTGGGTTGGTGAGCATTTAGATTATTTCCACATTTTGGAGAATGTAAATTGAGCTGTGATAAACAGTCTAGTGCAAGTGTCCTTATGATAAAAGGATTTTTCCCCCCTCTGGGAAGATGCCCAGTAATGGGACTGCAGGATCAAATGGGAGGTATAGTTTGAGTTCTTTGAGGGTTCTCCATACTTCCTTCCAAAAAGATTGTATTAATTTACAGTCCAACCAGCAGTGTAAAAGTGTTTCCTTCTCTCCACACCCATGCCAGCATCTGCAGCTTTGAGACTTTGTGATGTGAATCATTCTCACTGGGATTAGGTGGTATTTCAGGGTGGCTTTGATTTGTATTTCTCTGATAATTAGGGACGGTGAGCATTTTTTCATGTTTGCTAGCCATTCATCTGTATTCTTTAGGAAGGTTGTATTCATGTCTCTTGCCCATTGATATAAGGGATTTTTGGCTCTTTTTATGTTGCTCAATTTGAGTTCTCTGTAGATCCTAGTTATCAATCTTTTCTCTGATTCATAATATGCAAATATCCTTTCCCATTCTGATCACTGTCTATTTGCTTTGGTTGTTGTCTCCTTAGCTGTAGAGAAGCTATTCAGTTTAATTAGGTCCCATTTGTTTATTTTTGCTGCTATTGCAATTGCCACTGAAGTCTTCTTTATAAATTCTTTTCCCAGGCCTATACCTTCAAGTGTTTTCCTCCCACTTTCTTCAATTTTTATTGTTTCATGTTTTAGATTTAGGCCTTTTTTTGTTGTTGTTTGTTTGTTTTGTTTTTGAGACAGAGTCTCACTATGTCACCCTCGGGAGAGTGCTGTGGCATCACAGCTCACAGCAACCTCAAACTTGGGTTTAAGCAATTCTCTTACCTCAGCCTCCCAAGTCGCTGAGATTACAGGCACCTGCCAGAATAGCCAGTTGTTTTTTGTGTCATTGGTGTTTAGCAGGCCCTGGCCAGATTTGAACCCACTGGCCTCAGGGTATGTGGCTGGTGCTGTAACCACTATGCTACAGGTGCCAAGCCAGATTTAGGTCTTTTATCCTTCTTGAATCAATTTTAGTGAGTGGCGAAAAGTGCAGGTCCAGTTTCAGTCTTTTACATGTGGTTATTCAGTTCTCCCAGCACCATTTACTGAATAGATTCTTTTCCCCAGTGTATGTTCTTATTTGATTTATGAAAGATTAGGTGGCTGTAAGATGTTAGCTTCATCTCATGGTTTTCTATTCAGCTCCAGGTGTCTATGTCTCTATTTTTTTTAGCCACCCCTTTTCAACCAGAAAACAAAAAGATTCCCCATCCTGCAATCCCATTACTGGGCATCTTCCCAGAAGAAAAAAAGTTTGGGAGGATATTTCTGCAGGGATTTGGAACTTGGCAGTAGGCCCTTAGTGACTATAATTTCTCCATTGTAGTAAGAGGGAACCAAGGCACTAAACAAAGTCTTCTCAGGTCTTTTGAGTCATTAGCAGCTTTCAGACCAATCAGATTCCAAATCCAAATGTCTAGAGATGGTGGAATTCCTTTCACAGCCAGCCCCTCCTATCCCAAAAGGGCCTATGCCCTATAGGATGAATCTCCTACACCACGTTATCCTCCTCCATCTGAAGGAAAGTAAACTTGGACAAGAGAGGAAATACAATCCAGGACCCTCAGACACTACAAGGAGACAGAACATATGGAAGAAATTCTTACAAGTCCTGGCAGAGAACACAATTAATCATCTGTAGTATCTTTGCTCCTAAGCAGGAGTAATGATGAGAAGTTTACATTCTGTTCTAATGGGCTAAGTCCAACCATAGAATAACAGAAATAGGCAAAAGGCACAAATTTTATTAAGAACTCAGAGTAAGGCAGGCCTTTTATGAGCCTACTTTTGTTATTTTATCTAATTATAACTGCCATTTTACCCCATATTAAAATTAGCCAAGGAAACCTTGGCCAAGAAAGTTTTATTGATTGGCTTAGACAATAAGTGGGAGAGCTGGGAAATTAATTAATTAATAAGTGGGAAATTAAATTTAGTCTCAGTCTGAGCCAGGGTTTCATCTCTAGACTTACAGGGAAAGTACCAAAGGAGCCAGCTAAACTTCTTTCCAGAGCTGCTGATGACATCAATGGGGATGTGGGGATTCAAAAGATGAGAAATAGTGTGACAGACCACTGACTGATCCACTCGCCTGAGAGCCAACGTGAAGAGCCTTAAAATAGACATTTCAGCACCAGGAAAAAATGGATTCTGTTATAGAAATACTCATGGAGCCTTGAGTGATCAAAGTTTACCATAACCACTGAAAAGAGATACTGCCCAGGAGAAGACAGAGTGTACTAGGGAGGGGCAGTAGTTTCCTTCCACTTAGAACATGCAATTCCAAGTGAGTCTCTGGCATTTTGGGGCTTATAGCTGCCAGGTGGAAGGGGGAAAAATCTAGCAAGAGAGACAGCAGGAGTGAGGAAAACTAAAGAGGAAAAGGAAATCTGTCATCTTACAAGAAAATTTACAGAAGTGAGAATAAAAATATAAATACTTTGCATTTCAGAAAGCCTGTTTATTTCTCCAATCTTCTCTTCATTTATAAAACAAGGGAGATAAAATACAAAGCCTTTCAGATTCCCTCTAACTCTGGCCTTCACAATGTTATTATTCTATGTGTCTTAGGTGTTTCTCTTTTCCCCTCTCTCCTTCCCCATCCTTCACTCTCTAGTTAGTCTTTCTGTCTCATGTTCTAAAGTCTCCAAACCTCTTCTCTCTACCTGGTCCCCTAATCTCCCTAACATGGAGTCCTCAATTCTGCCCACATGGACACCCCACCCCTTGGGAGGTCAGGCTACTGGGAAGGAGCTCCTGACTCACATTCCTGTGACTGGAGAAGCAGCAGGAGGAGGAGAAGCTGAGTGGAAGGCCCCATGTTGGCAGGATAGACCTGGTTTGCCTTGAAGATCATGCAGAATTAAGAAGAAGGTGGAAGAGGGCAGTAAGTCCTGATCAAAGTTCATTTCTGTTTCATGTTTTCCCTCTGTTCAGGACCTAAAGCTGTTATGCTCTTCATTTCCCTTCCCATTCTCCAGTTTCCTCACTTTTTTCTCCCTTTATACAGAGGGTGCCAAAAATATATATACACATTTTATGAAAGGAAAAAAAAAACTGTTGTAAAATTGTAATACTCAACATGTACTGATGACAAAAGAATAGAGTCATGTTCGACTACTGCAACTACAAGAGGTGCACAAAGTGGTTACTATCATTGTCCAGATACTTCTGATTATGATGATCTATTGCTTGAGCTACTTTGACCCGAATGTCCAGTTGTATACCTGTGTGTGCTCTTCCCCAAGTACTGCTAGAGTACTGGGTTTTCTATGGCAAACCACATCCTTTAAGCCTTAAAGTTTCCCCATAGGTAGAAGTCAAGGTGTGTTAAGTCAGGAAACCAAGGGGAAAAACTCAAAATGGTCTTGCACTCCTCAAATAACAATCTGCTTCCACCATTTTCTTTTACTTTCCTGCCCGTCTCATGGTGAGTTGGCATTCACTTGATTAAAGCCATCTTTGGAGTAAAGGTCATACTACACATGGATACACCATAATTCAATTCATCTTTGAAAAGTAATACATAGATAAACGTCTCTTAAAATGTGTATACTTTTTTTGGCATCCCAGTACAAGCAGTTAGATGGAGTCATGTAGCTGCAAAATCACAAAAGCCTGTCTTTACTTGATTTTTGTATTCCAAAAGAGAATCCTCTCATGAGGTTGGTGTGGACTTCAGACTTAAAAGAAAATGCTTGTTAGAAATAGCAGTAGCGTGTACAGAGTTTTCCCTACTCCATACCTTGAAAGGGCTATGCAGACAGAAATAAAGTACATCTCAGGGGCAACCATCCAAGAAGATGCTTAATGATACTGAAAGATAGCACCTCAACTTCTCCACTTTGCACTATGTGAGCCGCTCCAGCTGGTTAGGAACTCGGACAAAACCTGAGTAAAAGGGGATAGGAACAAATTGTCTGAGACCAAGTTTCTACCACCCAATCAAAATAAAGGTTGACAAAGAAAAAGTTGAATTATTGAAAAGAAGAGTACATTTATTACATACACTAGTTTGTAGATTGAGATTCCTATTTGCTACATTTGTTACTCAGTAAACATTTGTTGAATGAATTGAAAAAACAAGTGAAAAATAAAAAATTCTAATAGATCTCCACTTTCCTCTTTGATGCAGCAGCCTAGGCAAGGGTCTGGGCATCTATAATTATGGTTACTAGTGACCATGGGCCTGGGGGTGGTGGAGTCCTCTCTGCCCTCCAGTCGCGGGTATCTTCCTTGAGATTCCTTTTATGAGCGTTATACACTGAGTTTTATTTTCGTGGGTTCCCAGTTATGAGATGCCTCAACAAGAAAAACGAACAGTTTTAGCTTCTGGTAACGTTGTACAAACGGTTACCATTGGGCCCGGAATACTAACTACTGGATAATTAAGCTTTTCCTCTGTCCTTTCCTCCGAACCTAATGAATCTGAACCACCCCAGCCCCACCCCTTCTGGCCCCGCCTTCTCTAGCCCGCGTAGGGATAGGCTCTGCCTCCACATCCGGCTCTGGGACGGTGCGCACTACGGCTTCCGGTGTCATGGCGGCCTGAGGTCCCGGGACTCGGTGAGGCGGCTGCAGGCCCCTCCCTGCGAAGCCGCTGGTCCGGCGGGCGGGGATGTGACCGCGGGCCCGGCCGGCCTGCCTCGGGCGTCGCGTCAGCTCCCGTGTCAGTGCCCTCCGCTCGCACCGATGGCGGGATCCGGCTGCGCCTGGGGCGCGGAGCCGCCGCGGTTTCTGGAGGCCTTCGGGCGGCTATGGCAGGTACAGAGCCGCCTGGGTAGCGGCTCCTCGGCCTCGGTGTATCGGGTGCGCTGCTGCGGCAACCCTGGCTCGCCCCCCGGCGCCCTCAAGCAGTTCTTGCCGCCAGGAACTACTGGGGCTGCGGCCTCGGCCGCGGAGTATGGTTTCCGCAAAGAGAGGGCGGCGCTGGAGCAGTTGCAGGGTCACAGGAACATCGGTAATTGCAGTTGCCCATATTTCTTTCCGCCTAGCTCTCCATCTTTCGTTCTTTAGGCAGGAGAAGAGGGTCTGAGGGTCTGGCCCCCTTTTTCGCCTGATCTAGGACCCTATCCCTTTCCCCTTTCACTTTATTACTGTCTGCGGGAGGATGGAGTTGGTGATCTGCGTTGCCTGATGTCACATAGTAGATGCTCAGTAAGTTCAGTTTTGCTTTGGGGCTCATCGGAGAATACCACATTTATTAGCATAGAGAAATATTTTTTCTGG
>NW_003852411.1:28826261-28828693 GCF_000181295.1 Otolemur garnettii | reverse complement strand
TCCTGGGCTCAAGCATTCCTCTTGCTTCAGCCTCCCAAGTAGCCTGGATTACAGGCACCACATTTTTTTCTATTTTTAGTAGAGATAGTTCTTGCTCTTGCTCTTGCTCAGGCTCGTCTGGAACTCCTGAGTTTAAGCATTCTACCCACCTCACCCTCTAAGAGTGTTAGGATTACAGACGTGAGCCACTGGGCCTGGCCTAAATCTTAATCACTTAATGTTTTTAGAGTGCTATTTTGGATTAAGAAGCGGTCTTCAATTTGGTTTTTATGCATTGTGACATTCCTTTTATGAAAGTTACTTAATATTTGGATTTTTACTTTTAATCATTTTTATTTGGCATCATAAGTGCATATTCACCCACCACTAAGTATTTGGTAAGACGTAAATTGAATCATTGTGCCATATCAATATGTTTGAATGGTGATCAGCTGTTGGAGGTTGTCTCGTTTTATTAGAATAACCCAGTTGCCCAAAGATCTCTTTCGTGGGAAAAATAAATTATAATGGAAGTTTGCTCATCAAAGTTATCCTTATTTAGATTATCCCAAATTTGTATTGCAGAGTTATCTACTGCAGAAAGTAGTAATTTCCTTTGAGTCTAATTCTGAAAGTATTATAATTTGTTTCTTTTTTAGTGACGTTGTATGGAGTCTTTACAATTCATTTCTCTCCAAATGTGCCATCACGATGTCTGTTGCTTGAACTCCTGGACGTCAGTGTTTCGGAATTGCTTTTATATTCCAGTCACCAGGGTTGTTCCATGTGGATGATACAGCATTGTGCCAGAGATGTTCTGGAAGCCCTTGCTTTTCTTCATCATGAGGGTTACGTCCATGCAGACCTCAAGCCACGTAACATATTGTGGAGTGCAGAGAATGAATGTTTTAAACTCATTGACTTTGGACTTAGCTTCAAAGAAGGTAATCAGGTAAGAAATAACCTTTGCTTTTTCCTTCAGAGTTTAAAATCTAGTGGGTCCAAGCTAAGTAATTTTAAATATCAGGGGTAGTTTAGTAGGGACTTATGAGACATTTCTGACTCAAATACTTGAGGATGAATCAAATCAGAAGGATTTCATTGCTGCCATGTGAAAAAAGGGCTTATATTTGGGTCAGGTAGGAGGAACCAGTGAAGCGCAAGAGAACTCTGGAATTATTAAACGTACTTAACCTACACAGGATGCTTTTTAATTTTATGAGCTTTTGGGTAAGTGTATAGTTACTTTTCCTGGTGTTTTCGGTGTTGGGGCTCTATTTCAGGGCAAACTCATGTGACAGTTCTGGCAAATCTTCCATTCTCCATAGTTTATCAGTTCCATGTTTATTAGCAGTTATGCAATAGGTAAGAGATGATACGATGAAGACATCTTTATGAGTAGCTGTGTGGAAAATACGAGCTTGCCTCTGAGAAATGCTCAGTTGATGATAAGTAAGGGCTAAACAAAATTTGACATTTTCTTTGAAAGTATTTTTTACTGCACTTTTAGAAAAGTAAGTACACTAAAAAGATGGGTGGAAGCTGAACAGCTTTTAATTTGTTGTACTATTTATTCATCTTCTTTAGGATGTAAAATATATTCAGACAGACGGGTATCGGGCTCCAGAAGCAGAACTGCAGAATTGCTTGGCCCAGGCTGGCCTGCAGAGTGATACAGAATGTACCTCAGCTGTTGATCTGTGGAGTCTAGGAATCATTTTACTGGAAATGTTCTCAGGAATGAAACTGAAACATACAGTCAGATCTCAGGAATGGAAGGTAAACTAGTGCCTGGCTTTGGGGTTCTTAATCCTAATTTGAGTATTTTATTTAAGATGATCTTGTCTAGGGGGCTACTGCTTTCTTTTACCCATACTCCTCTTTTTGTATTTTTGGTACCTTAAATGCCACTTCTCCTATGGCAACAGATGTTTTAGTGAGCATTATTTTCTTACCGTTCCTTGCCCAGGGCTTGGCGTGTAGTAAGTGCTTGATGAAATGTGTTTTCCAGAAGAAGCAAAAGTGATTCTTTGTCTAGTAACTTAGTTATATTAGGTTTCAAGGTATTACTAATACAACCATGTCATAAATTAAATCATCTTTACATACTGCTTTATGGTTTAAAAAATATTTTAATACTTGTTTACTATCAAAATCAGTAATAATTCCAAAATATTATATTATTTATCAAACCTCAAGCCTAAACAATACTGGTATCGCAGTGTTAAAGCCCACAATGTTTAAAAATATACTGTCGTTAATTCTTAACTGGTAAACAGACAAAAAGTTCATTCAAATATTAGAGATTAGGAACTTAGATATTAGTCAAGTATTTGATATTAAGCAACAAGTATTTTTTTGAGCATCTAAACATAGTGTATGGCTATTATAACATATAGAATTTTGTTTCTTTTAATTTCTTAGTCATTGATTCCTGGTGTGGCAATTCCTAA
>NW_003852411.1:28816945-28825690 GCF_000181295.1 Otolemur garnettii | reverse complement strand
TCTCATTTTGTTTTATCTCGCTCTTTGGAGGCACAATTGCTAAGTGGGTGTGAGCATAGGCTCTGAAGTCAGTCTACCTAGAGCTCCTATCTTGCCACTGCCACTTATTAAGCTGTTTAGTTAAGTTACTAAACCATGATTTGCTTTCTATAAAATGATATGATAGCCTATATCTCTTAAGAGTATTGAGGTTAAAAAGGAAATGATGCTTAGTTTTTAGCATAGGTTACAGCCCATAGTATTTAATAAATTTTAGTGTTAATGATGGTATCAGGTCTTTTTACTCAGTTTGAAATTCTAAGTCTATATAGTTCTCAAGGAGAGAAATGTTATATTTCATGAAGATTTAGAGTATTAAAAATATGACAAGTGTAGTGCTTCATTTTGTTTTTAAAAGTTTATTATATTTCTGTCTGAAAAACCAACTCATCACTAAGGTACCCTGACTTAACTATTACACATTCATTTTCTAACTGTGCATTAAACTACATTTTTCTGTGGTTGCTTTGCCATTTGTTTCTTTATTCTTTCATCTAATTGATGTTCACAGGATGCCAGGTACTGTGTGAGGTGCTGAGAATGGAGAAAAAATTTTCCTTCTCTTTAGAACCTTACAATTATGTAAATTTTCTCCAGTAAGATTGTAAACTCTCAGAAGAGAGTGTCTTCTATTGCGTGTTACTCACTGTGTTCTGTCTGCCTACTACTCAGTACATGCAGACTGAATTGAATAACTAAAGATAGACTTTTCTTTCTTTTATTTAGGCAAACAGTTCTGCTATTATTGATCACATATTTGCCAGTAAAGCAGTGGTGAATGCCGCAATTCCAGCCTATCACCTAAGAGACCTTATCAAAAGGTACGTGACCTGTGCTGTAAACTTGCTTTGCATACATTTATTATCTGAAGTGGATTTTTTTCTTTTAATTGTTGAATGGATTTATATTAGTATGTCCAGTTTGCTTAATTATGCAGAGGCATTGTCCCCTAGAAAAAAGAATTTTAGTTCAGATAGTCTATATAGGCTAGCTTTCTATAAAAAGCATAAGGAATCAAGCAGTTTTACTACATTTATTTTCAAAGGAATGTTCTTTTGTTGATAGTGAATGCCAGATGTTTATTTCTTCCTGGCAACTATTTACTCACTAGAAGGTAGATAACTGGACCTCTATACCTTTGGCCTTTCCTAGCTCTGGCAGTTCTAAATATTAATGGAAAACGGTTTTAAAAGAGTCTTTATTAATGAAAGACCAGGTTTGCTTTTTTGCAGGACTAAAATAAATCAACACTATTTTGAATAAGGTAGTTTTAAAAGTTATACTTCAAATATTTGCCATTAAACAGCTCTGGAGACAGATACAGTGTTTTTGACATCTGAATAGATTCAAGTACAATAGATATTTTGAAAATAAATAATATGTACAATCCTGTGCCATTTAATGAGAGGAAGACATTCTGAGAAATGTGTGTTAGGCTGTTGTGTCATGCAGACATTATAGAGTGCACTTACACATACCTAGGACACATCCCTGAGGCTGTATGGCACAGCTGATGCTCCTACTGAATTACTATAGGCAACTGTAACACAATGGTAAGTATTTATGTATCCGAATGTATCTAAACATAAAAAAGATACAGTAAAAATAATAGTATACTAGGTAAAAAATGGTACATCTGCATAGGCCATTTAAGTGGTGGTCATATATGAAGCTTGCAGGACTGGAAGTTGCTCTGGGTGAGTCAGTGGTGAGTAGTGAATAGAAGGCCTAGGATGTTACTGTAAACTACTATGTACTTTATAAACACTATACGAATAGGCTACATTAAATTTATGAAACCAGTTTTTCTTCAATAATAAATTAACTTTTGCTTACTACAACTTTTTTCTTTAAGTTTTCTTTTGGCTCTTTTTAATAATACTTTGCTTACAACACATTGCACAGCTGTACAAAAATATTTTTCTTTATATTCTCATAAGTCTTTCTCTGTTTTTAAATTTTACAATTTTTTTTAATTTTTAAACTTCTTGTTAAGAACTAAGACACAAACACACTCGTTTGCCCCGAGGCCTACAGGGTCAGGATCATCAGTATCACTGTCTTCTACCTCTACACATTGTTTTTCTAGATCTTTAAGGGCATAACAGGCATTGTTATGTCATCTCCTATGATGATAATGCCTCTAAAGCAGTGGTTCTTAACCTGTAGGTCACGATGCCTTTGTAACAATGAAAATACATCCTGCATATCAGATATTTACATTACGATTCATAACAGTAGCAAAATTACAGTTATGAAGTAGCAACAAAAATAATTTTATGGTTGGGGGTTTCCACAACATGAGGAACTGTATTAAAGGGTCACGGCATTAGGAGGCATTAGAAGGTTGAGAACCACTGCCATAAAGGCTGTTGTACAGCTCACTATTATTTATAAGGCATGTGCTCTAAAATGATAATAAAAAGTAATAAATAGATAAGCCAGTAACATAGTCATTTATCATCATTATCAGGTATTATATACTGTATGTGCAGTCATTTTATGTGACTAGCAGCACAGTATGTGTACACCAGTGTTGCCTCCAATGTACTGAGTAATGTGTTACACTGAATCATACAGTGACTGCATTGTCCCTAGGCAGTAGGAATTTTTCAGGTTCATTATAATCTTATGAGACCACCGTTGTTTATGTGGTCCCTTGTTGGTTAAAACATCACTGAGTGGTGTCTATGTTAGCAAAAGTAGGCTTTTCAGGTTTCTAAAATAAAGAGCCAGAAATGAATAGAAGAATTGGTATGCTAGAAAAGGATGGAGCCCATCTTTGAATCTTAGTATTATAGTTTCTTTGGAATATTGGCACTATAAACCTTCAAATTAGTTGTTTTTTAACTTTTTCTTTTGAAATAATTATAAACACATAGAATATTGTAAAAATGTTATAGAGAGATCCTTATCCTTTACATAGTTTCCTACAAAGGTGACATCATACGTAATTAGTATAATATCAAAACCAGTAAATTAACATTGGTACAATCCATAGAACTTGCTAAAATCTCGATATGCAAATACTTATTTATATGTGTTTTTCAAATTAAATGTAAATAGCCGTTAATATCTAATTGATATTCGGTATTACAAATTAGATTTTTATGGCTCAGTGCCTATAGCACAGTGGTTATGGCACCAGCCACATATACTGGAGCTGGTAGATTTGAACCCAGCTCAGGCCAGCTAAAAACACCAATGACAACTGCAACAAAAAAAAATAGCCAGGCGTTGTGGCGGGTGCCTATAGTCCCAGCTACTTGGGAGGCTGAGGCAAGAGAATCACTTAACTCCAAGAGTTTGAGGTTGCTGTGAGCTTTGACACCATAGCACTCTACTGAGGGTGACATAATGAGACTCTGTCTCAAAGAAAATGAAAACAAATTAGATTTTACATTGAGGAGATAGCAGTGTAAAATTATAAAAATGATTCTAGCCCCAAAGTTAAATCATTTAAGTTCTAGTACTGACTTTGTTATTTTTATTATTAACTAATAGCTTTTTTCTAGGTTATACAACTAACATTAATTTTGGAAACTACAAAAAGTTGTGATGAAGAAAATAAAAGTTATAAACCTACTTTCTAATGTTAATCCTTTGGTATATTTCCTTTCAATTTTTTTTTTGCATACTGTGTACACATGCAAGTTACTTGAACCTTTTTTTGTAGAATAAACCTCAGATACTGTAATCCTAGCACTCTGGAAGGCCAAGGCAGGTGGATTGCCTGAGTTCACAGGTTAGAGACCAACCTGAGCCAGAGTGAGACTTTGTCTCTAAAAATAGCTGGGTGGCGAGGCCGGCGCCTACAGTCCCAGCTACTTGGGAGGCTGAGACAAGAGAATCGCTAGAGCCCAAGAGTTTGAGGTTGCTGTGAGCTATGACGCTAAGGTACTTATACAGAAGGCAAACTCTGGCTCCAAAAAAAAAAAAACAAATTCAGAGATACTGAAACCACTTATAAAAGAAAGATGTAGCTTAGTGAATCTTTAGCAACATTGTAACCACCTTATAACTCCCTTTCATGTCAAGAAGTAGAACTTTGCCAGCAACTTTGGAGGTCTTCTGTGTCCCGTCCTATTCTCAAACCCCTTCTTAAAAGTAACCAGTACAGCTCACTTTTATGGTAATTACTTCCATGTTTTCATTATAGTTTTATTACTCAAGCACACATTCTTAAACACACATTAAACCTTGCGTGGTTTTTTTTTGTTTTTTTTTTTTGTTCTTCTGAAAAAAATAATCCTTTTAGTTCTCTTTTAATTTAAGGGTTCTCTTTCCCCCGTATCTCTTTTAGTTTATTTATTGAACATCTTAGATTGTTGGCTCAGTATAATTTTCCACAGCCTGAATATTGCTGATTGTATCTTTATGGTGGAGTTTAACATATTTCTGTTTAATTCCTCTAAATTGGTAGTTGGATCTAGAGGGTTTGATTTTTTTTTTTCAAGACTATACAAATGATTCATTAAAATTTCTAATTCTTTACTAAGTTTTATAACCTAATTTTTGAGATATTCTAATTTTGATTCATACTGCTTTTTCCATATCTATATTGTTTTGAAAATATATTTTGCTCATTTCAAAGTGGTAGGTTACAGTGCATTGTGGTCTTTCTGGCTTGCTATCTGAGGGGTGTTATTCAGACATCTCCTGGCTCTTCCTCTCCCCTAATGTTTCCTGGTGCCCCTTATCCCTTCCCTCCTCATTTACCTCATCGTGCTTAATTTGTATTTGATTCTCGTGATTTCTTCTTGCTGTGAGACTTTGCGGTGGAAGGAACCTTTGGCTAGTTAGTTTTAAGAGGTTTTAGCGTTTAGATTACCCTGCCCCCTCCAGATTTTACATTCTGTTTGCTTGGTATTAAAATGTGTAACCCCTTGTAGTTCTGGCTACTTTTCACTAATTGGCCTGCTGTGCTTCTGGTGAGTACGTTTTGACGATTTTGGGCTATTCCTTCTGGTTCATTAGTTCTACTGTTTTCTCTGCTTCCTTGCACATAGATACCAGTATGGTACAATCTTACTGCTACTGATAGTTTGTTTTCAGTGGGTCACTTTTAATAATAAATGTTTACTTATTGTAGGGAAATTATAGCCCTTTTACACTATAGATATTTCAACAGCTATATAGAGATAAACTAACCTTATTAAATTGTAACACCATTTCAGTCCTTCTGTTTTTTCCTTTATGGACATTTTAAAAACATTTCTTTAACTGACAGACAAAATTATACATATCTTGTTCAACATGATGCTGTGAAGTGTATATACATAGTGAAATGGGTAAATCTAGCTAATTAACACATACCTCACATAGTTATCATTTTCGTAGTAAGAACACTTAGCATTCACCCTCTGTGTTTTTCAGGAATACAATGTGTCATCGTTAACTATAGTTAATGGCTATTATGAATGGTGCTGCAATAAATGTGGGAGTATACATATCTCTTCAACATACTGATTTCATTTCCTTTGGATAAGTGCAAGCAATTCCTAGGTTACAGATAAGATAGTCTCTGTAGGTTGCTCTTAAGTTGAATTTGTGTATAAATTATAACAGGTACATTTACCTATTACCTGTAATGACTACTATTTATGAGCCATAAGTCAGTCGGATGTTTGTAACTTGGGGACTGCCTGTTTCCAGTAGTGGGTTTGCTGGATTACATGGTAGTTCTGTGTTGAATTTTTTTGATGAACCTCCATACTGCTTTCCATAATGGCTATGCTGATTTACATTCCTGCCAGCAGTATGTAAAGATTCCCTTTTCTCCCCATCCTTGCTGGTACTTACTGTCTTTTTATTAATAGCCATTTCAACAGATGTGAGGTAATGATCACATTGTGGTTTTAATTCGTATTCCCTGATGTTTATTGATACTGGGCATTTTTTCATATGCCTGTTAACTATTCGTATGTCTTCTTATGAGGAATGTCTATGGATGTGTTTTGCCCGTTTTTTAACTGGGTTATTTGTTTCCTTCTTATTGAGTTCCTTATTTGTTTTTGATACCCCTTAGCAGATACATAGCTTATAAATATTTTCTTCTATTCTGTAGGTTGTCTCTTCATTTTGCTGATTGTTTCCTTAACTGTGCAAAAGCTTTTTAGTTGACTAGTATGTGTAATCTCATTTGCTCTTGCATTTGTTGCCTGTGCTTTTGAGGTTGTAGTCAAAAAATCATTGCCTAGACCAATGTCATCCAGCTTTCACCTATTTTCTTCTAGTGTTTTATAGTTTTGGGTCTTACATTTAGGTCCTTAATTCATTTTGAGTTGATTTTGTATTTGGTGAGAGGTAAGGGTTTAATTTTATTCCTCTATGGATATCTAGTTTTCCCAACACTGTTTATTGAAGAGACTCTCCTTTCCTCGTTACATATTTTTGGCACCTTTGTTGAAAATCAGTTAGTTGTAAGTGCATGGATTTATTTCTGGGGCCTCTATTCTATTCCATTCGTCCATGTCTCTGTTTTTATACCAATACCATGCTGTTTTGGTCACTATAGCTTTGTGGTATATTTTGAAGTCAGGTAGTGTGATGCCTCAGGCTTTGTTTTTTTTTTCCTCAGAGTTGTTTTGGCTCTTTGGTGTGTCCCTATAGTTCTGTTATAAATGTTGTCCATGGGCTTTTTGGTTTTGTTATCAACTTGCAAATTAGAGGGGGAAATTAGACATGATTCAACAATTATCCCACCACTCTCTGTGGTTTTTTTTTTCTTCCTTTTTATTGTGTTACTACGCCTATGTCTGTTTTGTTCCCCCCACTCACTGTTGCAGAGTTCAGGTCACTTTCCCATGTTCATTTATTAGTCAAAAGCATTATTTTAAATCACAGTATAATCGTATATTATGGTTATGTATCATGACATATTGAACTGTTTGCTAAAAAATGAAATTTACATTCTTGATAGGTGAATGATTCATGCTAATGTGTTAGCTAATCATGATAACAACTAATGCTGTGATGAACATTTAGACATTTTTACTTTCTTTAATGGTTGCATTATTTTTTAATTATTATTATTATTATTTTTTTTTTTTTTGAGACAGTCTCACTTAGTCACCTCTTAAGTCAAACCTTAAAAGAGTTTCAGGTTGCTGTGAGCTATGGCACCATGGCACTCTGGTCTCAAACTCCTGAACTCAGGCCATCCACCAGCCTCAGCCTCCCAGAGTGCTAGGATTACAGTCATGAGCAAGTGCCCAGCTTGCTTACATTTTGTCAATAATTGTAAAGATGCTTGTTTTCCTGTTTTAGCATGCTTCATGATGATCCAAGCCGAAGAATTCCTGCTGAAATGGCATTGTGCAGCCCATTCTTTAGCATTCCTTTTGGTAAGTTGTTTGTGTTTTTATTTTTTTCATGATTATTTGACAGTCAAGTAAGATATCAGGAGTAATTTGTATTCCCAAACTCCTTTCTCTCTTGTTCACTGGTTTTTGGGGGTGGGGGTGGGGGTTACATTTAAATGCATGTAACTATATCATGATGAATTTGAACAGCCCCTCATATTGAAGATCTGGTGATGCTTCCTACTCCAGTGCTAAGACTGCTGAATGTGCTGGATGATGATTATCTTGAGAATGAGGAAGAATATGAAGGTTAGTACTTTCTAAGTTACAGTCTAATGTGTCTTTTCTTACCTAAGTCTAGAAGAGAGTTATCTATTCATAAAATTTTCATATTTTCCTGGTTTATACAGTGAGGGTGTTGAACTATATGATCTCTAAAATACCCTCACTTTTTGATTCATAATGTTCTTTTGACTCCTTTTCGTATCATGTTTACCAAATCAATAAAGAAGATTAATTTTCCCAGCAACTTCTGTCTCTCTGCTCTTTCTTTTCTAGCCCTTCTCTGTGTTTTTATTTCTTCTATTTTTGCTCTCTTTTTTTGTTCTTAACATTTCATTCATTCAAGACATACTTACTATTTCCTATGTTGCCATCGTGGTATTATTCCCTGTCTTTAGGATTGTAGAGGAGACAGATTTATAAATATACAATTATAGTTGTGAGAATCTTGTCAGTTAAAGCTAAAGAGGTAAAGGGTGGCGCCTGTGGCTCAAAGGAGTAGGGTGCTGGCCCCATATGCCAGAGGTGGCAGGTTCAAACCCAACCCCAGCCAAAAACTGCAAAAAAATTACAAAGAAAAAAGAAAAAAAAAAAAGCTAAAGAGGTAGCTAGAGTGTAGGTAGATCTATTTAGTGTATTTTAGAATTTGGATTTTACCCCAGACATAGTAGCCCTGGTGAAAGAACTGTATCAGGCATAGAACAATCCCTGGGTTAGGGCAATCACCCAATAAATACCTCTTTTTGTTGCATGCAGTAAAGAGTTGTTCAAAATTTTAAGTAGGAGGAAGATAGAATTGAGCGTGTGTTTTATTAGGAAGCATTTGTGTCAACCTAACCCTACTACTAGAGAGGCAGTTTTGTATAGTGGTTAAGAGTGTGGACTGAGGTTATGTTCTGCCGCCACTGATTAGCTTCATTGACCTGTACTTTCCTTACCTGTACAACGGGCATAGTAAATAGTACCTATCTCATAGGATTGCTGTGAAAATTAAATGAGTTAATTTATAAAAATTTCTTAGACCAATACCTGGCAAATAGTAAGTAATCAGCAAATGTTAGCTATTTTTAACCACTAGAATGTATGTGCCATCAGAGCTAGTAGGTTTTTTTTTTTTTTT
>NW_003852411.1:28813122-28815880 GCF_000181295.1 Otolemur garnettii | reverse complement strand
CTATGTAGCCCTCAGTAGAGTGCGGTGGTGTTACAGCTCACAGCAACCTCCAACTCTTGGGCTTAAGCAATTCTCTTGCCTCAGCTTCCCAAGTTGCTGGGACTACAGGCTCCTGCCGTAAAGCCCAGCTATTTTTCGTTACAGTTATCATTGTTGTTTAGCTGGTCTAGTCCGGTTTTGAACCCACCAGCCTTGGTGTACGTGGCTGGCGCCATAACTACTATGCTATGGGTGCTGAGCCAGTAACCCATGTTTTCTGTGAATGTCATTTAGCACTCAATTTTGAACTTTTCTAATTTTTTCTTATTTCTTTATTATTTTATTGATTTCTGTGTCTTAGTTATTATTTGCTAACATCATACTCATATATTTTCTAGATTCTGGACCTGACAGTTTTTGATTTTCTATATCTTTTGCCCACAAATTTTATTTAGTTTTATATTCTATTTAAAGTGGAAAATATTTAAAAGAGGAGTTTTTATTTTGTACTGATTACATTTCTTCTCTGTTTCTTGTTCTGTGTCTTATATCTTTTTCTTTTAGATTACTGCTTTTTGAGTCTACATAATCCTTAAGTCAGTTGGTATCATTCTATGACACATGACAATAGGTCTAATTTTTTGAACACTTAACTCTATGCCTAGTACTTTATATTGTAATACCCCTAGACCTGAAAATATAGAGTTGGACCCCCCTTAAGTGCAATTAATCAGAAATTTATTGAATCTGCGCAGGGGATGTCCTGAGAGACAGTTCCATCCCAGTAATGGGCGAGTTGCCTCATATAATTTTGGTGCAAGCATACTACAGAAGCGAAATGTGGCTGGTTAAGGGGGGGTTATAGCTCGGGTTGTCATGGATACAGCAATGGTTGCAATTATGTAACAATGATTAATATAGCCTTGGTTGACAATGGATGTATCTTAAATCTCAATGGTTATAGTTATGTAACCATGATTAATACAGCCTTGGTGGATTTCCACCATTGTTCATCCACTGAGAACTTGGTTTCATCCACTGAGAACTTGGGTTTTTTGTAAAACTTGGGATTTTTCTTTCTTGTTCTGAAGCTTGTTCTTGGAATCCCCTCTGAGGGGAGAAGGAGGAGGCAGGCGGCCTGGGAACATGCCCAGAGTAGGGAGCAGGCTGGGCTGTTCCCAGAGTCGACTCTGGGGGCAGGGGAGAGGAGGGAGGCCAGCTCACTTCATTTTCCACTGGTCTTTTCAGGAAATCAAATCCTTGATTTGCTGAAGAAAGAGGTCTTACTCCTGGGGGATTTAGGGCAGAAGTGGAATCTGGGCTAGAGGTTTGGTATGTGGTCTCTCCTTGGGTTTTAGTACTGTGGTCATGGGCTAATTTTTATTTTTCCCTGTGATATTCCCCCCCCCCCTTTTAAAGTCCAAAGTTTAATTAAGATAAGTTCCTTGAGGAGTTTCTTCAGGCTTCAGCCCTGTGTTGATTAGTCACCTCCCAGTATGTGGCTGGAGTAGGGTATGTTGACTATTTTAAAAGTTAAGGGGTAGTGAAGTTTTATTTAGCTAACTGTGATGATTTCAGGTGAGGATTTTTTTTATCTTTATTGCTGTGTATGTGGTCAGGAATATGGTGTAAAGTTTTTTTTACCTTGGTTTCAGGGGGACTAGTTTCTGATTTTAAATTTAGACTTGGTTCCCTTGATTCTCTAGAGAGAAAGTTTTTGGATGTACAGGCACAAAAGATTAAACAAATATGGTTAGTTACTCCAGTGAAGATTTTTTTCTTGCTACTTTTTAGGGTTTTTATCTCTTTAGTTCAGTTTCTTTCCAGTTTTTTTAGGCATTTGCTACATTGTAGAGAATTGATAGAGGTTTTTTTTGAACAGCACTAGTGGCTGAGAACTGAGAACTGTATGCAATTAAGTTTTGCTTTCTGGCAGAGTTTATTAATTTTTCTTCTTATGGCTTTGTTTATGCACATTATTCTGTAATATCAAATACTGCACAAATTTTTCACAGGTGATCTTTGTTGAGTTTTAAGGCTTTAGAGTAAATACAACTATTGTATATAATTTTTACTTTTTGGCCAGTCTCTTAGTTTCATTTAACAGATTAATTTAGTAAAATAGTTATGTTTCATTTTATGAGTTGACAGTATAGATAAGGCTGGGATTTAATACAGGTGGGCTACACAGTTTTTTATTTTTATTTATTTATTTTTTATTTGTGTCCTTTAAGACTGTCCACCTACTGTCTTCATCACCTCATTCTTTTCTTTGTATCTTGCTGTGTAACACTTTTTTCTGCTTCCAAATACACTTGAGTATTTAAACTTTGCGTAATTATTGCTGCTAAATATTTGTGTTTAAGAGTTTTCCAAGAACTAAAGTGCAATAGATAATGTAATACCATTAAGTACCTTTGTTCTGATTAGCAGAGTCATCAAATAACATGTGTTAGTTATAGGTCAATTTCTTAGCTAGAAATTATTATATGTGTTGGAACAGTTATCTTGTAATTTTGATGGGGGCAGGGAAGGAAGTTAAATTCAAACTTTACATTGTATAGTTTCAAATCAAGTAAAGATTAAAATATTTTACCAAACAAGTGAGGGGGCTCAGTGCCTCAAGCTGCTAAGGTGCCAGCCACATACACCTGAATCCAGCCCAGGCCCACCAAACAATGACGGCTGCAACCAAAAAATAGCTGGGCATTGTGGCAGGTGCCTGTAGTCCCAGCTACTTGGGAGGTGGAGGCAAGAGAATCGCTTGAGCCCAGGAGTT
>NW_003852411.1:28811194-28812953 GCF_000181295.1 Otolemur garnettii | reverse complement strand
AAAAAAAAGAAAAGAAAGTGAGGGAGTGACATATGGAAAGAAAAGAAAGGGGATGAGGGAAGGAAGGAAATAGGGCAGGAGGGAAGGAAAGAATTTTTTTAATTTAAAAATTATTGGAAATTTTATTTTTTAATATTCTTAGAGTAGGAAAGGCCTTTCTCATATATGACACAAAACTAAGAAGCAATAAAATCCAACAAATTCTACCTTGACATAAACTATCCTAAGAAAGATCAAAAGGCAAATAATAAGTTAAGAAAAAATGTTTACAGCTGTTAATACAATTTGTAGGAAAGAAAGTACAAATGCACTTCACACATTTTCAGATTCGTTTATTATTGAAATGCTGATTAAAACCAAACTGCAATATCTTTGTTATCCATTAATTACCAGTGATGAAAACATTTATTAATGATAATCCTCCTGTGGGTAAGGGTGCAGGAACACAGATGTTCTCATACTTCTCTGGACACAGTTTACATTGGTAAACCTTTATGAAAAAAGCAAGTTGGTAATTCTAACAAAATTACAATTTCATGTCAATTTTGATGTAGCAATTCTATTTCTAGAATCTCAGCTTAGACACACACAAGTGCATGGAGCTATGCACCTATCGTCTATTACAGTATTGTTTGTAATAGCAAACAATTTGGAAATAGTTTAATTATGTAAAGGACATACTAGTTTATTAAACATGCATAGAGTAACATACTTCACAATCATAAAAACAAATGAGAAAATTTTATATAATGATATGGAAACATCTTCAAGATAATATCGTTCAATAAAGAAAAGGCAAAATTAGCTTTTTTTACTCACAGCACATGTAACCATATTTGCTTGAATATGTTGTAATTCTGGCAGAACACAGAAGAGACTGATCATGTTTGTTGCCTTCAAAAAGGAGAATGGAAGGGCAGTTGGGGAGATGTGAAGAATACTTCAGTTTTTAAAATTTTGAATTATTGGAATGTGTCACCTCTTCAAAACACTAAATTTAAAATATAAAAAGAAAATTATTAAATGCATTGAATTTATATTCATAAAGCTTAATTTTAGAATATATGGAAAATGACCTTATAGTATGTATTCATGAATTCTTTGATGATTTAAAATTTTTAAATATTGAATGCTTATTGATCATATCAGTTACTGTCATGTGTTGTAATTACCAGATGTTGTAGAAGATGTAAAAGAGGAATGTCAAAAATACGGACCAGTGGTATCTCTGCTTGTTCCAAAGGAAAATCCTGGCAGAGGGCAAGTAAGTGAATGTTTTTGTAATTACAGAATTATTTAGAGGTTATTAAATTTGTGTTGAATGTTTATTTTTGGAAAAAGATAATATATAAAAATTTTATTAAGAATTATGAATTTTGCATTTTGGATGACTTTTTTTGTCCTGTCTCCTTTTTCTAAAAGTTATATCATTGTATTTTTTTATCACTGAAAATTTGTTTTTAAAGAAGTGTTAATCTACTTTGGAACTGTTATAAATAGTGATGCAAATTCAATTGTGCTAATTTATACCAAGTTTAGCTAGAGAAATATTTTGACTCAATATTGTTCTAATTAAGTAGAGTTAGAAAACCAATTAGGTTAGGTTTTTATTGTGATAGAAATGCTGGACTGAGTTCTGGCTTCAGGGAGGCTAGCTTTAAGATTATCCCCAAATTTTGCATCTATAAAATTTACAGCCTCAAACCAATCAGAGTGTCTTCTTTAGAAATTCTGCAAACTGTGGCTCGGCGCCTATAGC
>NW_003852411.1:28792623-28810855 GCF_000181295.1 Otolemur garnettii | reverse complement strand
CCTGTAGTCCCAGCTACCCAGGAGGCTAAGGCAAGAGAATCGCCTAAGTCCAAGAGCTGGACACCTCAGCACTCTACTGAGGGCAACAGAGTGAGACTCTGTCTCTAAAAAAAAAAAAAAAAGAAGAAGAAAATCTTTATTTTTTTTTTTATTTTTGAGAAACAGAATATTGTTTAACCTTATCTTAAGCTTTCTTAATCTTGATACTATTGGCATCTGAGCCTGATGGTTTTCTTTGGGGCAGCTGTTCTGTGCACTGTAGAATGTTTACCAGCATCCCTGGCCTCTACCCTTGAATTCTACCCCCCCACCCCCACTCCGACAACCAGAAGTGTTTGTAGACACTGCCAAATGTCTTTTGAGGGATAAAATTGACTCTGGTTGTGGATTATTATTTTATCTTATAGCTTAATGTTATGAAAATTCATGGCACCTTAAGGAATATTACATTTATGTTGGTCTTAATGAATAGTTATTGCCCATCAAGTAATAATAGATAGCATTTGCCTTATTCAGTGTCAGGAGCATGCTAAATACTGTTCTGTCATTTAACCAATATTTATTGAGCATCTGTCCTATTCTAGGCACTCATCATTACACACTGAACAGTGATCAAGTCAGACAAAAAATTGGTGATGAGTGCTAGGGAGAAAAGTAGATTGAGAAAGAGGCTGAAGGAGTACTAGGGTCAGGTGAGTCGCACTTCTAAGTAGGGTACTAGGAAAGATGTCCTGAAATGGTTACATCTGAGTCAAGATTTGAAAGAAGTGAGGAAGTGCTCTCTGCACTTCAGCCCTACTTTGGGCAAGTGGCTAGTACTGTACATCACTCTTGTGTGAGCATGGTGAAAGATTATACATCTTTCCCTCAACTTGTCTTTGATGAAGTTTTTAGAATTGAACTGACCTATAAAGTATTTTAAACCTCACTGTTCTAAAGCATGGTGCCTAGACCAGCAGCATTGGTATCACCTGGGAGTTTGTTTAGAAATGCAGAAACAGCCTTACGTTCCAGGGTCGTCCAGCCTTTTTTTGTCTCTCCTTCAAGTTGGAAGAGTAAGAGTTGCCTTGGGCCACACATTAAATACAAAGATGCTAAGGAAAACTGATGAGCCAAAGAAAAGATCTGTGCATACTTTTTGTGATATCCAACACCACAGATACCTAAATGGTTCTTAAATAATCTGCATATGGTCCAAGGGCTGCAGTCTGAACACCTGGACCTATAGAAGCAAACTCTGTATTTTAACAGGATTCCCAAGTGATAGGTATACATTCGAGTTGCTAAAGCAGTGATCTTAAAACCTTGGTGGAAATGAAATTACTTTGTTTTCTCTGTCTACTTTTAGGTCTTCGTGGAGTATGCAAACGCTGGTGATTCCAAAGCTGCTCAGAAATTACTGACTGGAAGGATGTTTGATGGGAAGTTTGTTGTGGCTACATTCTACCCGCTGAGTGCCTATAAGAGGGGATATCTGTATCAAACCTTGCTTTAACCAGTAACCTAAGGACCGTTTCCTGTTTCTCCTCTTCCATTTCCTGGGTTATTGTATTCCACATCTGAATGCAGGAGTCCCCCCTCCCATTTTAAGGGGGTACTTTTTACATTTATTTAATCCTCCTAATGTGCAGCCATTGCCCAAGCAGTGACTGCATCGCAGACGTTTGGCACTGAGTAGGACAAGACCTCTCAGCTATACATTGAGGGGCGTAGAGCATCCATGTGGGCAGCCTTTTCTTGTGCAGTAGGGCAGGTGCTGCTCTTCACTATATAATCTAAAAAGATACTAATTATTTTCCGTGACCATAAAGCAAGCGTGAATGTGTTGTAGTGAATATTATTAACAAAGTTGTTAAGGTTGGTGACATTACTTAGAGATTGTTTCTTTATGTTGACAGGTGGTTCTTCCTTATTTTGATACCAGAGTATCAGAGCTGGCACTGGATGCTCTCAGTAATGTTAAGTAATTGTCAAGCAGCAGTTACCTACTGTGTTCTTAACACTGAGTTGTGAATCTTTTTAAAGGAGTACTGTATGACTGACTATTCCTTTAAAGAAACTGCAGTGAGCCTATCTACTACTTTTTTTTAATTAAGGCTTTTTAAAATAGAAAGCTGATGCTTGATCTTGCACAATTTTTATGTCTAGTATGTATGCTTGAGTGGGTGTGCAAATGTGAAAGATTAGGGAAAATTTGAGTCAGTATACTTTATAGTGTGAATCTTGTGAGCTAAGACAGTCTACACCCATCTTTCCCCCACCTGGTTTCACATCTGTAAGATTTAGTGTATGTTTTTTGAGAGTTGGTCAGTCTGGTAGAATGTAAATGATGAAACAGTCCATTCCTGAGAGGCTCAGAGCAAACTGGAGTCTAGCCTAGAGTTAACGTTGAAGCTCTCAGAGTGATTGTAACAAAAAGAAGGTTTTGCTCCTTGTGAATTGTCTCCCCCTTTCAGTGTACTTTAGACCTTATATTGGCTCATTGTCTTTGTGCTGAATCTCCTAAAGTTGTAAGATTTCTCAAGATGTGGCTCTTTTTGCTACTATGGAAAATTCTTTCTTCTAAAGATATAGTGGAAGGAAAAAGAAAAATAGTCAAAGAGAGGGTGAGTAATCAGGATTCTTTTTTTCTTCCTTTCTGTCTCTTCATTGTCTCTTCCCTCTTCTCCCTCTCCCTCCTTCTCTGCCTCTGTCGGTAGCTAAAGAAAAGCTAGAGGAATGGCATCCTGGGTAGTCTGGCTTTTGACTGCAAGAAGTTAAGAAACATATAGATAGGACAAGGTAGAAGTAGAAAGGAAGAAAACTTCAGAAGAATTCTTAGAAGACTTACAACAATCTAATATGTCCCTGAGACGAGGATGTCAGTCTGCATTAGTTCTTGGACCCAGGTTAATGACATGGTTTTAAGAATTATAATTATGGATTCTTCTCACTTTGTGGTAGATTGTCTATAAAGGTATAAAAATTAGGAAACTTTATAAAGCACTGATTATACACAAAAAAAGACAAATCGTATACAGGTTATGAACTTTTTGCCTGTTTTCCTTACCTGAATGAAATTTTTATTTATTATTTTTCCTAAGGAAAAATGTGTTTTAAAATCTTTCCCTGCTTTGAGCCTCCTCATATAATCTTTCCTTGTGTGTGCCATGCAGATTACTGAGAGTCCAATTAGAATTTACATTTTAGAGAATGAATTCTTTCCCCCTTTCAAACAACCACCCTTTGACATTTTAGTTATAGTTACCAAATTACTGAGGTCTCTTAATATTTATTGTGTAATCAAATTTGGTATAAGGAGGCTGATTTATGAATTACCAAAGGGTCTTGGATGGTCCTTAATATGTGCCCTTAGAAGGAATAACTATTATGTTTTATTTTGGACTTTTCAGAGATTAATTAGTTTGATTACAATTCAAAATTCAAGAGAGTAGAACCAGGATCGTAAAGACCTAAGCTCTCTTAAAACATAAATGTTTGTATGGGTAGCAGCTTTTGTGGTGATGAGAAACATTAGGTTTTTACATGTGTTCTGATGAACACAGAATACTATTGAGTTCTTTTTGAGGGCAAGTGTTCTAGGTTAGTACCTGTAACTTTCTCTCCCCCCTTCCTGAAAAGAAAAACCCTTACAAATAAACTGCAGGTGAGGCTTCTAAGCTTAGTCGTGCAGTGTGCTGCTAACATCTTGATGCTGAACTTCCCAGCACTCTTTCTCATCATCATCTTATTGTTGATAGAGTCATATGTATATTTAGTGTTTAACACTGTAGAATATTTTTACAGAAGATGCAAACTAGATTTTAAGGGAGTTGAGGGAATAATTGATGAGCCTTGAATTAACCACGCATTGAATTAAATACTTTATGTTAAAGCCACAGGATTGAAAAAAGATGCCTCCCATGTTTCAGATTGTCGTTTTATAACTCTTAGCCCATTCTACCAAAGAAACGTTGGCAGGTTCTCCCTCCCTTCTAAGATTACTTAATGTCTTTCTTAAACCTGAACCAAATACTATCAGAAAATGCAATTTTCATAATTCCTTTAAGATGAAATATGTACACAGGGATTTTGATTTCATAAAGTTATTGAAAATTTTGAAAGTTTCCTTTTGAGAGTCAGGGTAATGAGGTGAGGGTTCCTGTCATTTAACCCCGACCTTTTGTGGCAAATTTTATCTCAGGTAGTTTTTCTTTTTCTAAATTAATTCTTGTGCTTCCTTGCCTTTCATTTGTAAATACCTGTACTTCCTTGCCTCTTAACTTCTTAGTTACTTTTTTATTGTTCTGTGGTGTTGCTGTGGCCCATTTTGCATCCAAAAAGGCATATAAACTGATTATTCTATAGAAAATCTTTGATTCTTTAGAAACATACTTGGAGGTGGCTAGCTAGCTGCTAGCAAAACTGTAATGCTGTTTTAGAGAAGAACAAGTAGAGTCAGACATTTCAGTAAGAGCACTAGCTAGAAGTAAGTATTGGCTACCTTTTAAAGGAATTTAAAAATATTATCCTCTTGCAATAAGAGATCTGTATTTATTACCACTGGATGTCTTCCTTGGTTTTGGGCCATCAATATAGCAATTCTCTTTAGAGAAATTCCCTTTCTACTATGTCTTGAGCCAAAACTATAGCTGCTTTTAGAAAAGAAACCATAAATATGGTTATTTTCATCGTTCTCTTTGTTTTCATTGAGAGAAAATATTGCCTTTTTGGTAGTCCAGCTACTAAAGATACTGAGATAATGTTAAATTAACCTTCAAAAGAAAATCTCTGAGTTTTTATTTAACTTGCATTCTAGATTCATGTTACTTACATTTTAACTTCTAAGCAAATTTATGAGAAGGAATGCTGCCAGAAACAGTACTGCCATGTAAGGGAAGCTGAAGAGAAACTCTGGAGATGTGCCTTTCTCTATCTTACTACACTGGACTTGACCCTGGTGAGGGCATCACTTAGATTCCTGGACTAAATTAAAGGCAGAAGTAGAGCACTTATCAGAGCCCTTCACGGCTCGTTTGATTTTATTCATCAACTACAGGTAACTAACATTTTGGCATCATTTTCATAGGTCTTATTTTCTGACTGTATTAAATTAGGCCTGTTTTACAAATTTCTACTATTAGTTTCACTTGGCAGCATGAAATTTTATTTTTTACAATTAATTTAGTAAAAATCAGCACCATGGTAACGGGTAATAACTTTAGTAACATAGTTACTGCGTGAGAGGGTGGGGGAAACAGTTACCATGTGTTTATCAAGACTCTTATGCAAGGGTATATGCTAGGTGGCTATATTCAGATTAGGGTACAGGTGGAATCATGTGATGACTTTTGGTCTGGTAGACATATAGGTAGATTAAGCAAGTGCCTTTTGTTTCCTGGAAAATACTAAAATTCATTTGGGTAAAAGCTTCACAGATGATGGTAATTCATTGCACCTCTGCCTTTCCCTTAAAATAACTTTTGGATTGAGTCACAGTATAAAAGTCCAAAATATCCTTGGTTTACCTTTTTTGTGTGTGCGTAAAACTATTTGATTTTATTCTGATATTACATGTGATGGAAAAGCCGGAGTTATCTGGCAGAATTTAATTCTTCCTTGTATCTAGTTCCATTTTTAATATCAGGCTCTTTCCTCAAATCTTATTACTGTAGCTCTCTCTGATATTATTTATTTATTTATTGTCAATTATGGTCACATGCAGACCAGTCCTTGGTCACAATTAACTCAAAGGAATTCCCATTTCTTCTTAAGGTGCTCAGTAAATCACCTTTATTTTGAGATGGTAATCTTTCAAGTTAGTATCAATTACTAGCTTTCTCAATGAATATAAAAATGTCATCTCCATCATATGGAGCTCATCTGAGCCTCTTGTAGTATATTTGGTAAATTCCATTCTTAATCATAGGCAAACATGGATATGTTAGTTTTTAGAATACTCAGAATTTTAAAGATTTTGTTTTGCTTTGTTTTGTTTTAGTTAGCTGTTTATCTACCTGATACTGCAGGATACATCCTGTTTCTTATATTAGCCACTTGCCCCAGATGGTTTTCACTATTTTTTAAATTACATGATGATCAGGAGATTCATATAGTGGCATGCAGTTGACAAGTAAGTACTATGGATATTTAAGAAGAAAGTAAATATAATTTTAACTATTTTTTGCTGTAATTTTATAGGAGAAATTGGCTGTAAAAGAAATGTCTATAACCAGAGAGCATTTAGGAAATTTTATATTTTATAGGTGGTCACTAAGGTGATCTTAAGGGTATAAGATACATAGTTTACACAAAGTTTATTCTGATAGGAAGTTTTTATTCATTTTCCTACAGCTCAGCACTTTCGTTGTTCCTTATACTACTTCTGAGGATTAATGTTTTAAATTTGCTTTATTTGTGCTTTTCAGAGAGTTGTCATAATCAAGACAGTTGTGGTTGTGGTACAAAAGCTGGAATTCATGGGAAACTAATCAAATGATTGCCCAGGTGTTATTTCCCATTACATTGAGTAGCTATCACAGTACCCTGAAAACAAGTGATAGCTCTTCTAAAAGCCATCTTTGTTTTGTGACCTAGGCTCATAGTGTCTTAATTTAAAGGCAAAGAAAAACATTTTTACTTGCCTCATAATACATATAATCGCTAATTCTTGTGAAGAAGAAGAAGAGAGCTTGTTTTGTTTTACTACTTTGTATAATGAGAATAAGTCACATTCTGGGGGAAAAAAATAAAAACAACTAGAGTTGTTCATTTTACTTTTGGGGGGTTTGGTGGGGATTAATACCTACTTTTTCTGGAGGGGAACCCTGCTTGCTGCCATAAGCTCTTGATTGTCAGCAAGAGAATTATTTATAATCACTTTTTGATTCCAAGTTGGAATTGCCTTCCCCTTCTAAGTTATCACCTCTTAATAATATACATGATATCAGGACAATTAAATGTATAAAAGCAAATGTGGTGAAGTATTCTATAATCATGCATATAGAGACACAACATCTCTTCAATTAATTGAATTATGTAGCTGTATTATCGCACTAGCATGGGTAGTCAGAGACTGCCAAATTAAAGAATAAGGAGGAGAAAGATAGGTAATAAAACAAGGGGAGAGGGGTAGAAAATGTCTCCCTTACTGGTATTAGTAATCTTCCATTCAGTTAGTGATCTAAAAATGGTATTTATTTTTAATAATCTAGATTTGGTACTTGTGGCACAGAAATATTGCCTTTCCCACACATTCCTTATTATTGTTTCCCCAGAAAATTATTTTAAGAGTTTGTGAAACTGGATTACATATCCATAGTCATTTTGGCCTAATTCTTACAAATAAATATTTGTACTCCAGCTTTTTTGTATTCTGTGTAAGTTACCACTCATGCAGGTCAAGGATCAGAAAGAAACTGGGATTAGCCATCTCTGTATTGCCCTTTGCACATTGGGTACAGTGAGTGGCATTAGTAAGCACTGGCTGCAAAATTACAGCACCTTATGGAGCTAAGTAGTGTTTATTTATTAAAAGAAAAAAGTCTGTACGTCTTTAGAAAATTTACTTTGCAAAGTGTAAACTGTCCTATCTTTTCCAGCAGGATTTCTTCTTTCATAGTTAATTTTCTTTTGAAAAATCTTAAATAATTTAACATTCCTTTATATCCTCTTAACAGTGTCAAATCTGGGGTGGAAGGGACTTAATTTTTCCCAAAAAGGGCTCCATCTTTGCTATCATTGGATCACTCCCAGAAATCCACTAATGGTCAACAAATGTTAACTATGGTGTCTTGTGTCAGCACTGGAGTGGTTGCTTGTGAATATAAAAACCTAGTACTGTGTTCCCTCAGTAACATGTAATTACTGTGTTTTTGAAAAGAAGGTATAGTTAGAAAAAATGTGAACTATCACTTAAACCAAAGCCAGTTATAAGGAGTCTTCTCTCCTGGTGGTTTACCTTCACCTCAGAACCACAAGAATATTACAGTACATAGTGGATAGCTGTCTGTAACCTTTTTCCAGTTCCAATTGCATATTGGTCTTGGCATTTCTTGGCACTATGGTTCTCTGTTCTTTGTGATGCCTTATTGTTTGTGAGGTTTCTTTTTTTAATTAAATAACTGAGTGGACTATAAATGTAGATGTATGTCAGAACCAGGAAGTTGTTTTCTCAAATCCCTAAATTTCTTTTAACCTTGTTTTTTCTTGTTGGGTAGCAAAAGACTTTATTTTCCACTTTCCTATATAACTAAAAAGTATGAACACTGCATTTTAATTGACTGTATTGCGTACTTTTTTGCTGAAAACTTTTTCTGTAAACACAATTGCCTTGTTCAGTTTTGGTGTAAACTGACGTTACCATAAGATGCACTGTTGATATGCTTTCTGATGTGTGTTTGATAAGAGTGATAAAATAAAGCTTAAAAATAAAGAAGTTGCTTTTTTATCTTCACTATTTCCATATTCGGTATAAATGAGTAAAAGATAAATGTATTTATTTTTAGGATTTAATTTTTACTAAAAACTACTGTTGAAAAAGTGTCCATGTAATCCCAACTGTTTGGTTCTAACAAGTATGATTTTTCATCTTTGGAAATAGCGTATCAACTTGACAATACTGAAATGTAATTTTGTATTTTGGAATAATGTTTCTGATATTGTGACAGCTTGATGTGATAAAAAGAGCTAGAATTCAGAGTTAGGAGTTTGGGGTCTTAATATTGATATTAGTTGTATTTTTATGTCATGAGGACCCAGTGAGATTGTAGGTGCAGTAGTAAAAAGAAACCACCATCAGTTATTTTGGTGTATATAATGCTCCCTTTTTACAGGTGAGAACTGAGGCTCAAGTAGGTTAAGTAAACTTGCCCAACATTTTGTAAAACTTAGAGGTGATATTCATATGTTACTCTGTGTTAGGAGGGGCACTGGCAGGTTTATTTTAGGAAGGCAATGACTGATCTAGATGGTAAATTTAAGGGAAAGACTTAGGAGGGACACTTTAAGAGACTGATAAATAATAAAAGTTCAGATTAGAGATAATGAATGTTGAAATCAGCACTTCTCACACTTATGACACAATTACCTGGGAGGGCTTGTTAGAATACAGATTGCTGGCCCCAGCCTGAGAGTTTTGAGACGTGGTTCTTTGTGAGGTCTGAGCGCTTGCATTTCTGATGAGTTTACAGGAGGCTGCTGCCACTGGTCTGGGGACCACACTTTGAGAAACACTCACCAGTCTACAGGGGTCCTAGCTGTGGGATTGAAAAGCAGAAGTAGGCCCAATTCAAGAACTACTTGGCAGTCATTCTCAATCTCTCCTCGCTGGTAGTTGCAGGAATAATAGTAACAGTATTATTTCGCACTGTGCATTATGCTAAATGACACACATACACAAAATCCTCACAACAGGCCTATGAAGAACATACTGGTTTTCTCTGTGTTTATTGGTTGAGGTAATGGATGGTTAGATTGGCTTCCTTCCCGGGTTTTATTTACACAGTAGGCAAATGAATGTCCAGCTCTGAGGCTGTGGTCAATACCACTATGCTAGACTGCATCCTGGTCAACTGAGTATTTCCTCTCAGATCCAGCTTCCCGTTCACATTTCCTCTGGTACTACTTACTTCAGGCCTTGATGTCTCCTTACAAGACCTTACAGGATCTCCGTGTCCAGTCTCTCTTTTCCTCTAGTCTCTTCACGTTCCTGGCAGTTTTCATTCTTAAAAATAATCCTGATCATGCTTCTCCCTACGTTGAAATTCATTTTATTTTCTATCTTTTCTGTCCATTTGCCTTCAAAATAATGTCTAATTCCCTTAAATTGGCATATAAGTCTTTCATAGTCTTACTCCACCTCCCACTCTTGCCATCTCCTTTCCGTTTATGTGAGTTCTGAAAATTAAGTTCGCAAACTCACCACCATGCGCGTTCATTGGCAGCTCTGTACGACTGCTCAGGAAGGTTTCATAACTTTGGTATATCAGTGTCTCACAACCATGTTTGTGTTGACATGTGGCGGTGTCTTGCTGGGTGGCATTCTTCGTTGTTTTTTAGTGCCTCACGAGAATGTTGGAGCTTGAATTAGAGTAATGAACAAACATTCAATTTCTTGTTAAGCTTGGCGAGAGTGGAAGTGAAATCAGGGGCACGTGAGTCCAAGTTTATAGGGAGATTGCCATGAAAAAAAAAAAACAGAAGAGTACAAATAGGGTAAACATTTTTCTGGGAGAGAAAGCGTCAATGATGAAGAGAGAGGTCAGGGCAACAGCAGAACTAATGAAAATATAAAAACTTGTCAAAGTGTGCATCAGAATCGTCGGCTGACCGTGAGAGGCATAGCAGACCAATTAAACATCAATACAGAAACAGGAAAATCTTAACCAAAAATTACGGCATGAAAAAGGTGTATGCAGAAGTGGTCCTGAAGGAGCTCACCAATGAACAAAAGCAAAGGACTCACACGGCCCTGTCTGTGTGGGAGTTTTCGGCTAATAAATAAGTATTGGAGCAAGCACCCTCCCTACTCACCTGATGTGGCTCCCAATGACTTTTTTCTCTACCTGAAGATAAAGGAAATATTCAAAAGAAGACATTTTGATGACATTCAGGACATCAGGGGTAATACGGCAATAGCTCTGAGGGCCATTCCAGGAAAACAGTTGCTTTGAAGGATGGATTAGGCCTTGACATCGGTGCATAACTTCCCAAGAGGAGTACTTTGAAGGTGTTTGTAGTGATATTCAACAATGAGGGTTCAGAGCTTTTTCTGGGATGGGCTTGTGAATTTTATTGTCAGACCTTAGTACTTCATGCTTCGGCTGTTTGTACCCATATTTTTGCAATTTTTGTAGCCCATGCTTTTTCCTATGATCTGAACCTCTTATCAAAATGCCATTCAGTTCCTCCTTCCCTTACCTGTGTAATGAAATCTGTTTATCTTTTCAAACAGCTCAATTGTCACTTTCTCTAGTTACCATCCTTATGCTCCCCACCCCCTGCCAAATTATTAGCATCTCTTTAACTGCTCTGCTTTTGGCATTATATGGTTATAGCTACCATTTTGTTTTGCCCCCAAGAACACTCCTGTGGAGGTTAGCAGATCACCATCTTCAGATCTGTATTCCTGGCACTTAGAACCATGCCTGGATTATAGTAGTTGTTCAATAAGCATGGAGTTGCAAATGAATTTATAGAATCTGGCAGCCAGTTGGACGTGGATGACTCCCAATATTTCACAGAATGGCAGTTCAGTAGTTTCTATTTCAATTAACTATAAAGAAAAAAGGTAACAGTTTAGTATAATCTATTCATGTATGAATAATAGCAATATTGGTAATTAATCAAGTAACTTTAAAAACAATTGGAAAGGTAGACTTTGGATTTAAACAATACAGCAAGTTGGTCTCTTCCACAGGGGACTGAGCTGGGGTCCTTTGTCCTGATCCAACTCCAGGAAAGACCAGGTTTCTCTGCCACAACCTCTGTTACCCTGGACCTACCCTGGGAGGTCCATAGGGAGGACTCTGGGACACCATGGGTGCTGGGAAATTAATTTTTGAATTTTTCCTGAATTTCTCCTGTGACAAAGGACAGTACTGTGGCCTTTACTTAAGGTCCTTCTGCCTCAAGTTGGGGTAATAACAGATGGAGGGACTGTGCTGATGCTTTGAAATGCATATTCTCCAGATGCAGCTGTGAGGTGTCCAGATAATCCCGCCTGAGGAAGAATCCTAGAGAAGGAGGAGGAAGAGGAAGAAATGGCTGACTCTCAGGGATTGTTAGCATTCAGGGATGTGGCCACAGACTTCTCTCTGGAGGAGTGGGTGATTCTCTCAGGATTCCTTTGGATCCTGCTCAAAGGAATTTGTGCAGAGATGTGATATTAGAGAACTGCAGAAACCTGGTCTCCCTGGGTCTTGCTGCCTCTAAGCCAGACCTGATCTCCAGAGCACAGGCAGGAGCCGTGGATTGTGAAGAGACATGACACAGTAGTCAAACACCCACATACATTTTTTCGTTACTCCCAACACCTGTGGGAAAAGCAGAGCACAGACGCTCCCTTCCATGGAGATATTTGGGAATTGTGGCCTTGAAAATTACAGTTAAAGAAAGACTGGGAAAGTCAGAGCGAGTGGGAAGGGCAAAATGAATGTTCTGATGGAGATAGAAAATGTAGGACAGCTACCTATAATAAACACGCTAATAAAAAATACAGCAAATTATTTTTGTGGAAGAGTTTGTGTAGTCTTAAGGAATTGGAATTTTCCATTTCCTTCTGTTACAAGAAATTGCATCTAAACAACCAAAATCCTCAAGTGTCTTCTTAGCATTAAGTATATTTCTAATTTAAAAGCATGAAGTGTTTTATTGTGTCTTACAGTTCTTTTCACTGGTCTATAACACTTAACAAGAATTCTTGACTTAACAGGTTGGAACACGAAGGAATTGCAATACATCATGATGGAAACATTTCATAAAGCCCATTTTTTATGGAGTGTACAATGTCATCTCTATCTATATATTATAAACGATATATAACGGCCATATGTATTTTTCAACATCTTCATTTCCATATGAAATTAAAATAATGCTCAAATTAATTCAAACAAAGTGGGTGATTATAGGCTGCATATTTAAATACCTGCTAAATGTCTTTCATAGTTGTGAAGACCTGGCAAGAGGCTCTATAGAATCTCTGAACAGCTTGTGCAGTTGAGATTAATTTGTAAAGCAATGAAACACTGATTTTTCTCCTTGAAAATATTCACCAGACCAGTAGCAAAGGATTACTGCTATAGTATTAGAACATTTGCATATTTAAGACCCCAGTCCTTTAAAGAGGGATTTGTGGACTGGGCATAGTCACACCTGTAATCCTAGCACGCTGGGAGGCTGAGGCAGCAGGATACCTTGAGCTTGGGAGTTAGAGAGCAGCCTGAGCAAGGATGAGACCTTGCTCTGCTAACAATGAGAAAACTAGCTGGGCCTTGTGGTGGGGGTAGTCCCAGCTACTCAGGAGGCTGAGATGAGCATAGCTTGAGCCCAAGAGCCTAAGGTTGCTGTGAGCTATGACGCATGGCACTCTACTCAGGGTGGCAGAGTAATACTGTCTCAAAAAAAGGAAGGGAGGGAGGGGAGAGGAAGAGAGGGAAGGAAGGAAGCAAAGGGGGTGGGAGTGACGGAGGGAGGGAGAGAAGGAAAGATAGGAGAGAGAAAGAGATTGGTGATGATTAAGGAAAATTGAGATTTTGCAATAGCTTTTTGAATATGGAGTTCTCAAAGAGAAATGCATTTTAGGTGAAAATGAGCACTTTGTAAAGGTTGCAAACACATTTGGACACCTGAGTGAAATGGGGGAGGGAGAAGAAGGGGAGGGACAAAAGCCTACCACATGGGTACAACAAACACTATTTGAGTCATGGGTACACCTATAGCCAGGACTAGAGTGTTACAAAAGTGATCCATGTAACCTAAAATATCTGTAGCCCCTTAATCCTTTGAAATTAAAAAACATAAAAAATAAAATTCTAAATTTCCTTACAATGTGCTTCCTATTCCAGGGCGACCAACACCCACTGTACTGTATGCTTGCAGGTGACAACAGAACTACAGTTGCCAAAAACCTGGGTATGCCTGAGAAAACAGCAAATAATACCTGCAAAAACTTAGTGTCTTCAAGGGTGGCTTGAAAATGTAATGTATATTAATTGCTAAAAATGTAGACTCCAGAGAGATCCTTTTTTTAAAAAATGCTGTTTTAAATTACATTTTTCTCATAAATTCCGTGCTCAAGGCAAAATTTGGAAAAATGTCCTTCCTGTTCTTTCTTAAGGGACTACACATGGATTTGGGGCCATGAGATTGGCATGCCGAAAATGACATACATTTCAGGGCCTAAACTTTAACAAATTTTTAAAGGAATGTGTGACTTTAAGAAAGAAATGATGGAACAAGTATGGTCAAAAAGCCATCATAAATGACGAATGTCCTAGTGATCATTTAATTAAAAAAGAAATTTATTACATAAATTTCATAAGAAATAATGCTTAACATATGTTTGGCAATCACCCCAGACAAACATTCAGGAGGTGTGGTAAAGTTTTTGACTCAATGAGGCATTCTGGTCCTCATTTGTACCTAAATTATGAAATCATTCCCAATTTCTCTAGCAAAGTCAGTTATATTGCATTCCTGAGTTTCTGCACTCTATAAAGTAAGTGAAAATAGAGTCATCAAAGTTGGACTTTCCTGAGAGGAAATGGCAGACGTTGAGCATGAATATTTTTACTCCCCTGGAATAAATGTTACTATTTCTGACTTGCATGTAGAGATTTTCTTTTTATTAATGTCTGTCACGACTCATTGCTAATATTATTAGGTAAGTTATAATATTTACAGGCCTTAATCATACTTAATAATTCCAAGGGTTAGGGAACATTCTGTTTTTAGCAACAACACCCAAAGGATCATTTCTAGTCCCTTGGAAATAACAGGTCTTTTAATTTTCCTCTAGAATCATTTCGGGATCTCAGTAACTAAATATAAGCGATTTCCTTTCCTCAAGTTCAATCTAGGTGACTGTAGCCATTCTCATTCAACTTCCACCTACATGTTAAACAGGCGAATACTTCATCCCACTCATATAGGAAGGCGCCTTCTAGATGTTTCCACTTGGGTGCTGCACATGAATACCTCAAATCTCTGTATGTCCAAAACTCTATTTGTTGTCTTTATCCCTGTATTGCAGATAACGGGGATAAAGACATGTTAGCTGAAATGAATAGACCAAAAAACAAAAGAAGAATTTAGAACTGGGTCACAGCTGAGTTTGTGGAATATATGAGCAGCAATGCAGCAGGATAGGAGTCAGGCTGGGAAAGCGCCAGCGCCCTCTGCCTTTTCTTTGTCTCTTAGTCTCTGCCTCTTTTATTGGGATATTCCTGCTTTGTACCTTATTTCTCTCTCTCTCTCTCTCTCCTGTTCCTGTTGTCTTCTCACTGTTTCCCCATCCCGTGGTGGGATGTGACTCCCCACTGCACAGGTGGTTAAAATTCCAGCCACAAAACCGCTTTCCAACATCAGTACTCCAAGCACAAAGTCTCACAAGAGGATATTTAATTAGCAAAATGTGTTTAAATGTTCATCCTAGACCAGTAAACTATGCCCAGATACTGACCCACACCACACAAAGACTATTGTGGAGTCCTCCCTTTGAAAGTGGGAAATTCTTAGAGGAGGCAGAATTCCTCAGTAGTAAAAGAAATGTATTCTCTTTTACCTGACTGTATTCTCTTTTCTGGTAATTAGCCACCTACCCAGTGTTCTAAGTCAAAAACTCGGGAGCCATTTGTTTTCCTCCTCCCTCACTGTCAACTTTGCGTTCAGTAAGCCTTTATTATCCTAAATCTCTCTTCAATTTACTCCCTGAATTTCATACCCATTGTCAGCAGCATATTTTGGACCATTATAACTCCTGCTTAAACTCTTGCCTTCAGGTTACTCTGCCAACAGTTAAAAATTCTGTACTGGTGAGATGCTACCACTTCTTGAAGCTCTTCAATGATTCTCCAAGTTTAGGCACTGTCTCCCAAACTTTCCTGATCAAAAATTCTTAATTAAATAATCCAGATTAGGCCAGGTGCAGTGACTCATGCCTGTAATCCTAGCACTCTGGAAGGCCAAGACAGGCACGCTGCTTGAGCTCAGGAGTTTGAGCCTAGCCTAAGCAAGAGTGAGACCCTATCTCTACTAAAAATAGAAAAATTAGCTAGGCACTGTGGTGGGCATCTGTGGCATCAGGATTGCTTGAACCCAAGAGTTTGAGGTTGTTTTGAGCTATGATGATGCTGGAGCACTCTATCCAGGGCAATAGAGTAATACTCTGTCTCAAAAAAAAAAAAAAAAAAAAAACAGATTCCCAAGCTACTCCAGAGATTCTGAATCAGTCCATTTGCGAGCCTACTAATTTGTGTTTTAAACAAGCCTCCAGTTGTTCCCAGGGCTTACCAAACTCTTCAAATGCCTTCCTCACACCTCCTTGCTCTACCCCAGATGTTCCAATATCTGCTGAAAGTAATTCCTCTATTTTCTTGGTAAATATCTACTCATCCTTTACGTGTCAGCACATGTGTCATCATCTTTGTCAACTGGGCTGAATCAACTATTCCATCCTTGATACCCCCAGTGAATCTCGTGCTTTACCCAGAGAATTTCTTCACACTGAATAGCATTTCTCTGTTTCTCTCCATTGCATGTGAGATCTTTAAGAGCAGTGACTACATCTTATTTGTCTTACAGTTAAAGGGAATGCTACATTATTTCTATGAGATAATGAGAATGTTAAAAAAAAAAATACCCCTGAACCGAGTCCTGAATCTACTGAGATCAAGTAGTCAGTCAGTGGAGAGCAGATAGATACAGCTTACTGATGAAACAGCTGGAAAATGTAGCTTAGGCACATGGCTTCAAGTTTCCTAATATTGCATCACGGAACTAGACGACACCCAGTCACAGCCTCCCCTTGAAAGTACAGACCATTTGCCACGAGCTTACCAAAAGGCTGAGAGCACATGCTTTATGCAGAGCCAAAGAAGAACTATATGTGATGGTTAATTTAGGTGGTCAACTTGACTAGATTAAAGGATACTCAGATACCTGGGAAAGCATTATTTCCAGGTATAGCTGGGAGGGTATTTCCTAAAGAGATCAACAGTTGAATCAGTGAGTGAAAAAGATCTGCCCTCAATATGAGAAGGTTCCATCCAGTCGGCTGAGGGCCCAGAGAGAGCAAAATGGCAGAGGAAAGGTGAGTTCACTCTCTCTCCCGGAGCTGGGACACCCTTCCTTTCCTCCCCCTGGGCAGCAGAACTCCAGGATCTCTGGCATTTGGACTTTGGGACTCCACTGGGTCACCCTGCCCCATTGATTCTCCCCCACCCGGAATGCTCAGACCTTTCACTGAAAAATAGAAATTATTAATGCTTTTTGCTTTCCTGGCTCTGAGGTCTTTGGACTAAGACAGCTTGCAGGCAGCCTATTGTGGGACTTCTCAGCCTTCATAACCACTTGAGCCAATTTCCCTAATCAATTTCCTCATCTTTATATGCATATGATGTTCCTATTGGTTCTCTTTGAAGATCCCTGATTAATGCATTAATCAGGCCTAGTTCCTGTTCCCAAGTTTAGCATTTTTCAAGAAAGAAGTATACATAAGGTAATAGAGTGCTGGCAAGAGTGCTTCTCTAAAGGAGCTCCTTCCCCACAGAACATCTGGAGTGGGGACTAAGATTTTGCTCTTAGCCCTTTGAATCAGATGGCTTTCAGCTGTGGCAAAGTGCTTTCATCTTATCATTGCTTACTTAGACTCTTATCCTCAGTGCTCAAGACTCTTGCGTGTTCATCACAAGTCTAAGCATCCGACTTCTGAATGATAGCCAAGAAAGAGCATTTGGAGGTCGACTCTGATGATGAGTAACATAGGGAGCTAGACAGCCCCTGACTGAGGCTGCTGCAAAGGGGTGTTTTGAGAGTCACTTCTGTTGGCAAACTGCAGTTCTACCACTCAACATGACTTCCATCCATTTATTTCTGTCTGTGCATACATATGACACAATTGTTTTCTTCTTTGTTTCCAAAGAAACGGGAAGAAAAATTGGCTAGTTGGCTAACCCTTAAGCAATAGAGAAGTCTGGCAATGTTATGGTCTGGTTATGTTACGACATTAGTTCTGGGGTTGGACAGGCTTCATCACACATTAACTATATGACCTTAGCAAGCTGCTTAAACACTACATGACTTGGTTTCTTCTTTGGCAACAGAGAGATGATAAATGTATTTACGTCATAACATTGCTATGATGACAGAATAGCTAAGTCACATGAAAAACCAGTGAATTTTGTTTTTAATCTTTTGCTTTGTTCTCATCATCATCCTAATTCCTCTTCTCATGTCAGGCTGCAAGCTGAGCTTTTCCCCTCCAGTGTTATTCCCAGTTTTCTGACCATTGTTGATCTTGGTGTAGTACGCAGCTCATCTTGACTAATTTTTTTTTTTTTTTTTTGCAGTTTTTCGTGGAGGCTGGGTTTGAACCTGCCACCTCCAGCATATGGGGCCAGCGCCCTACTCCTTTGAGCCACAAGTGCTGCCCCCAGTCCTGACTATTGTTGATGGTAGGAACATCCCTAATAGCAGAGTTTTGCTTTGTTGTTGTTGTTTGTCAAACCCATACTTCTTTTTTTTTTTTTTTTTT
>NW_003852411.1:28784411-28792406 GCF_000181295.1 Otolemur garnettii | reverse complement strand
CTGGATTCGAACCCGCCACCTTAGGTTTATGTGGCTGGAGCCTTAGCCACTTGAGCCACAGGCGCCGAGCCAAATCCATACTTCTTATTTCTAGCAAGTTTACATTCAGAAAACTCAAAGCTACTTGCAACTGTGGAAAATGTGCTACTTTATAACGGATCTGTAATTGCAGTTATTAACACTTTTCTTCTCCCCATTATTACTGTAATTATTCTTTTTATTAGGTTCTTAAGCCTGATAAGGAAGGATATTATTTCCCCTTTGATTTTATGGGACAAAATTAAATTGCTTTTATCAGTGTTTTTGCTTCATATATATATTATTATGTATTAAAGTTAACCTCCTTAACAACTGCACTGTCAGATCTAAATGAACATTTGAGGGTATTTTTGTCTGAGACTGTACATCTTTTTTGCTTGTAGTTTGTGGCTATGTGAATAGATAAATGAGAATTATTACTTGAGTGAAAACCTCAGTAAGTCCGCTTATAATTAATTCACAAAGAATAATTTACTGTTAATATAGGTGTGAGCTTGTGTGGGCCAAATTGTTACTTAACCTGTTTGCTTAATGTGTCAGAAATAAAGTTGCATGGCCTGATTCAAATAACCTGCCCCTCATCTAGCCAGAATTTCACACCTTAAATATCTCTTTAATCATGGTTTTCACAATTCACTTCCACAAAGCTGAATAACTGTGTGTGTGTGTGCCCTAAATACATATATAGAGGTAGGTAGACTACATTTCTTTGATAAAATCCATACTGAATTCATTGATTTTAATATTTCTTTGAGTTCCAGGAACATGACCAGAGATCAATGTTCAAGAAAAAACAACACACACACAGAGGCCAATAATGACAGACTTCAGAGGATATGAACAGAATGTCTCCAAGGTGTCTCAACCATCCAGTCACCTGAATTTGTAAGCTTTTTCTTATTCTTAAACTACTTCATATTGAATCCCTCTGAAGGTCCTTACCAACCCAAAGCAACACCCCATTTATGAAAGAACACAGTTGTCAACCAGGGGTAAGGACGGCGACTGTGGTCTCTATTAGAACAGTCCAACGAGCGCTCACATCCTGTGTGCAGGAGAGGGTAGATTTGTTGACCACACTGGGTCAGGAACAGAGTTAAAAGCCCAGCCTGAGCCTGTGAGATGATACAGTTTTTTTTCTTGTCTAGGACATTTGTGTTATACATGAAAATTATTTTTTTCCTATTCAAAGACATTGTTCATAATAAAAAGCATGCTAAATTTTAAAGAAAAATATTCTAGATGAGATAAGATGCTGGTTCTAAGCTTTGAACAGGAAAATACCAATCATTTTAAAACAGTTTTGAGGAGCAGTCACTGATTGCAATACAAGCTGCATGTTATAGCTCCAGAGAGAATTCATCTTGTGTTTGGGAAAGCAATTCCTTAGGACTTTGGGCCACATAAAGACAGTACTCGCAGACTAGTGTGTGCGAAGAATGAGGAGTCAAACTGCTCTGTATATTAAAGATTCTGTTCCTTGGGTACAGGTAGTTTTGAATTGGAATTGGAATTAATTTAAATAATAAAGACATGGTGATCGCAGGAGGCCAAAAATAGAACACCATAGTACACTTGGGGTACATACTGGATCCAGTTGAGAGATGCAGTATCCACATGCATCCGAAGCTGATTACTTTCCCTAGGATTGAGTCAAGGGCAGAACCTCATGGCTACCAGAGGGGTTTTTAAGAGTCCAGATGGAATGATCAATTAATCTCTTCATCTGCACAGTCCTTCAGTTTTCTGTTTTCCTGCAGCCCCTGCCTTCAAAATCCCTCAAATGAGTAGACCTATGACCACTGTTCCCTTGGGAAATTTCAGTCTCAACCAAACTGGAAAAGGAAAT
This sequence comes from Otolemur garnettii, assembly GCF_000181295.1. Lineage (NCBI taxonomy): Eukaryota > Metazoa > Chordata > Mammalia > Primates > Galagidae > Otolemur > Otolemur garnettii. The sequence goes on along the minus strand of NW_003852411.1, from coordinate 28,790,518 downwards.
ATTTCTTCTTAATTTCTTTGTAAGTATTCAAGGGGAATGCTTCTGGCTTTTCTGGTGGAGGCTTTCTTCCACGAGTCTGTGTCAGCTCCTAGTGGAAACAGCTCTTCTTTCTGGAGTGAAAGTGATGGGGTGAGAGAAGGAGGTGGGCAGGTGCTACATTTCTAATTCAGTTGGAGATGAGTGAGAGCAGCCAGTGATCTACAGACTTTCACCTAGAAAACAAGCACAACTCAAACTCACCAAGAAGGGCATTTATTTTTCTTTTATTTTAAAAACATTACGAGATTGTTATGGTTTGACTGCTCCTTCCAAACAACACACCCTGGTTAGTGAAGTGTTGGCTCTTTCCTGAGCCTGTTGCCCTGGCTGTAAATCACTTTTTATTTCTTATAAAGAAGGAGAAGCACGGCCTGACATTAAAATTCTTTTCTTTGGAATTCCCGTTTTTATCCTGATGGAAGTCTATCCTACTGTCAATAATCATTTTTAAGAACAAAGTAGCCTCAATCCATACTTGTATTAAAAATTTTCATTTCCACCTTGGTGCCCGTAGCTCAGCAGCTAGGGTGCCAGCCACATACACCAGAGATGGCAGGTTTGAATCCAGCCCGGGCCTGCCAAATAACAACAACTACAACAACAACAACAACAATTTCATTTCCACTGGTAAATTCTTTATGTGCCTCTATTCCCCTAACACATTTTCTGCTGGGTGGAGATAAGGTGAAGTAAAAAATAAGTAAAAGATGACACCCTCTAAAACTAGCGGTTATAAAACCCTTCATAAACATATGCTTTGCACATGTGTGCACTTGCACATGCACATGCGCGCGCACACACACACAACTTCCTTTTACACTGCATTGATTTGTTTTGGCATCATGTAAAGATAAAGAGTATTTGAAAATGCCTCAGAAATGTGATGGATTTTTTTTTCAAATATGTGCAGGGATTTCACTTCTTTAACAAAGCTCTTCTTGACCATGCCCTCAAACCAAGGTCAACTTCATAATTTTGGTCAACTTTAATCAGGATTGTATCTCATTATTTATCAGTGTAATTACATTTGAATAGTTGCCTCTTCTCCAGCTCCACTTGATCATGAATTCCTTTGGGCTTAGTCACCAACATATCCCCTATATCCAATATGTTGCCAGCTACATTCTGCAATGAATGTTGCAATAAGAGCTCAATAATTATTGTGATGTGATAAAGGAATGTGCTGAGTGCCAGTATTTAGAAAAATGGTGGGAATCTCAAGCAAGGCAGATACTCTATCATAGTTTGCAGAACCCTCCCATCCCTACCCTTTGGTCACCCATGACCTAATCCCTGGAAGCTATGAATATGCCACATTACATGGCAATAGGGACTTTGCAGATGTAAAGATTATGAACTTTAGGATAGGGAGGTTGTCCTGGATTATCCAATCCAGGAGGCAGTCCAATCAAGGAACCCTTCAAAGCAGAGAAATGTCTCTAGCTAGAGTCAGAGATATACTAGAAGGGAATGTCTGAGATTCAAAGTGCAAGAGGAACTCTTCCTGCCATTGTTGGAAGGGACTGCACGGAAATTATAGAAATGTGGGCAGCATGTAGGAGCAAAGCCTGGTTCTGGGCCAACAGCAGCAAGAAAATAAAGGCCTCTGTCTTATAACCTCAAGGAACTGAGTGAGTTGGGAAGTGAATTCTTCCCTAGAGCCTTCTGCAGAGCCCTGCCAACACCTTGTTTTCTGTCCTGATACCTTAAGTAATAGATGCAATTGAGCCCACCCAGATTTCTGATCCAGAGAAACTGTGATATAATAAATTTGCCTTGTTTTAAGCTACTAAGTTTTTGGCATTTTTATAGTAGCCACACAAAACATCTTTTCATAGAACAAAGAGATTACCTACTTTAATATTTCATTAGCTCCCTATCTATCAAAGATGGTGAAGAAGTGATTCATGCAATGTTAGCAGGTAGGACATGATGATTTGTAAATGTCCTTCCAGGTTGATTTTGTCTTCTAAAAATGCATGTTTAATATAAATAACTCAAGATAAATGATCTGGGTAGTTCTCATAGTTGCTTATATACTATATATTAAGTACTGATAAACACATTTCATGTTTATTTTATAAATCAACTGTTTTGTCTTGAACACTTTTAGAAACACCACAGAAGTTAGAAATACATGTTTGTTTTTGTCCTTGATACCAACACCCGAGACCAAATATCTCAGGCACACGACAAAAAACAGTTCATAAAACTATATATGATGTGAGCATTCATGAAACAAGGAATGCTTTTATAAGGTAAAATATAACTTATATTTTATATTTATATATATTATACTTAATATAATAGTATGTTACTAGCTTAATATGTAGGCTTATTCATTAGGTAACAAATACTGTCTATTTTGGAAATTAAATGGTTGGAAATATGTATTCAGTAAAACAGTGATTCAGAGTATGAAATTTGGGATCAAATGTGTGTTCAAATTTGAAATCTTCTACTGTTTGAGACCTTACAAAAGTTACTTAACATTTCTTGGCCTCAGCATATTGATCCATAAAATGAAAATTATATCTGAATTAACCAAATAGGTTATAAAGATGAAATGAGAAAATAAAAAATGGAAATGAAATTTAAGAAAAATAATTTAATATAAATTAGTTGTTATGGAGACCACGTGCAGGTCCTAAGAAAAGGGAAAAATGACTCCTAAGGAAGTTCTGCCACTCCCACCACAGTCCCAGGGGACAGGGTTAGCACCTCTTGGTTTTCAAAGGGTGGGGCTACATGTCAAGATGTCATCCATCACTGGCCAGGCCACTCAAGAGCTGGGCACTGCAGAAAGCCTTGGTGTGGGCGGTGTCTCCTGAGCTGTGGGATGACGTTGCCACCCCAGTGAGTCTGGGGGAGCAGAGCATCTAACCAAAGAGAAAAATTCTCCAGCTATGAACTTGGCCCTGCTAGGTTTTGGACTTGCTTGGGACCAATCACCCCTTCCTTGTTTTCTGCTTCTTTCTTTTGGAATGAGAATGTCTGTCTCATCCCTGTCTTGGCACTGTATTTGGGAACCAGATCAGATAACTTGTCTGGCATCACAAGTTTCCAGCTGGAGAGGAAGTTTGTCTCAGGATGAATTGCACCTCAACTCTCACCCAAACCTAATTTAGATGATAGTTCTCTGGAAATGATGAGGCACTGAGTTAAGACTCTGGGGGCTATTGGGATGGAATGTATGCATTTTGACTGTAAGAAGGGCATGAATTCTGGGGGACCAGGAGCAGAATGCTGTGGACTAAATTGTATCTTCCCAAAATTCATAAGTCAAAACTCTAACTCCCAGTGTGCTGGTATTTGGTGATGGGGGTGTCTTTGGGAGATAATTAGGTTTAGAAGAGGCTGAGATTGTGTGGTACTCCATGATGGGATTAGTTACCTTGGTAAGAAGAGACCAGGGAGCTTGTCTGCTCTCTATTTCTGTTAAAATGAAGCAAGAAGCTCCTGTTGGCAACCTAGAATCTGGCTGTGCTGACTCTCTGGTCTCCTGCTTCCCAGCCAGCACAACTATGAGCATAAATATCTGTTGTTTAAGTCACCAATCTGTGGTTTGTGTTATAGCAGCCCAAGCAGACTAAAGCAGAAGAAATCAATGACTGAGAAACATGGATGCTTTCTAAACCGTAATTAACCTGATGTGATATTTATCTCTTTTGTTGGTATTATTGCTTTCTGAAGGAAGTTACAACATAGCTTTCTATACAGTTATAACCGTAGAGAATCACTTAAACATTTTTAAAAAGTTATTTATAAGACCTGGTATTCCATAATAATGTATCTGAGAAGTTAATATAATTTTTCTCTAGTTCTAAATAACTAAAGAATTTGTATACATTATTCAAACCAATTTTGGATGAATTTATCCAGGATTTACTCTGCTGTGCTCAAGAAATGGCAAGTCAGTATAATTAATAGTGAAATTCTGGAAATCTGCCAATCTCATAACAATAAATCATGTTTAGGAAATGGTGCATTGATACTTTTACTTGATCAATAGTGAAAAGATTAAGTTATCCCTTTAAAAAAAAGACTAAAATAATTATTAGTAAGTGACTTCAAATTTTATGGTCAGAAAGCTTTCAAGCATTGAAACAATTGGAACTATTTTACATTATTAATTTAATGCCTGCCTCTTGCATTCTAAAAATAATCTGAATCAGCTATAATTGAAATATATCAAAGAGTCACCATTTCGAAAGTTCCATTTACTGTTTATTTTTATATTTCTAAATTACGTTTTAGCAAATTAACTAATTTTTGTGTGCTAAATTGTAACCTAAAGGTGTGTTTTTATTACCAATAATAAGTAACAATTTTTAAACATTTGTTAAAATGAAACTGACCATCTCCAAATACAATTACAACTTTTTTGGTAGTCACAATCAAACTTAATAAAACATAACAGCAAATAGATAAAGGGTACATCATTCTTTAAAAAACAAACAGATATCTGTAGAATTCCATCATGATGTAATTTAATAAAGCGTTCTGGTGAGGTGAAGAAAAAGCTTGTATGTTCATTTCAGTCAAGAGAATTTATTTCTATTTGTGGGCGGCGGCCCGTTTATATTTTATCACACATTCATTATAACTGCTGGACATACTTGCAATTAAATTTATTTGTTATCTGTTGAGAGAAGAATCCAGACTATCTTTTAAAACCAGCCTCATAGCCAAGACAAACCCAGTCATAAGTTACTTCAGTGAAATATCAGAAAGGCCCCACGCTGCTGAGCAAACCCCAGGGTGTTTTTCTAAAACTCTGGACAAGAAGTGAGCTCAGCTAGGGCACGGTGTGGTGTGTGCCTGAAGTCAGGATTTTGAAGAAGTCCCCGTACCTCTCTCCCCTGGGGGGGAATGCTGCAAATGATAGGAAATACTCTCTCTTTTTTTTTTTTTGAGTCGGAGCCTCAAGCTATCCCCCTGGGTAGAGTGTTATGGCATCACAGCTCATAGCAACCTCCAACTCCTGGGCTCAAGCAAGTCTCCTGCCTCAGCCTCCCACATAGCTGGGACTACAGGCGCCCGCCACAACGCCCGGCCATTTTTTGGTTGCAGCCATCATTGTTTTTGGCGGGCCCGGGCTTCGAACTCGCCACCTTAGGTGTATGTGGCTGGTGCCTTGGCCCTTGAGCCACAGGCGCCGAGCCAGGAAATACTCTCTTTAGAGCACTTAGACTTTCTAGTCTGTAAGAAGCCTACTGAAGTGTTAATAAGAATTGTTTTATGTAGCAGGACCATGGTGTGATCGCCTTCCTTCCTTTCTTCCTCTTTCTTTTCCTTTTTTCTTTTTCTCTTTTCAAATTTTAATGTTTGTATAATACTTGTGTAATAAAAAATTTAGAATCTATTTTTTTCTTATAAAAATACTAAAAGTTTCAAGTCTCTGAAATTTTCTGCTTTTAATTTTTCATCACAAAAAGAAAAATAAGAAAGGGGTCTCCAGTAAAATCACCTTGGATCCTGAGGGATCCTTTGTATCCTTCTAGGTCAACAAGATCAGTAACAACAATTGTATAATGGAAGGACCCAATACCCATAGGATATGCAGATCTGTGATATTAACCTTCTATATATTGTCTCACTTTATAGGCAGAGAAGACAGAAGGATGGTTTATAAGCTCCTGCCCTCCAGGGCTCCCCACTGCTCTCAGGACAAATGCCAAGTCCAATGTGGCTGGATCTGGTGAACCAGAGCTGGGTATGGAGAAAATAAAGGGGTGAAGTTAGAGAGAGAGTAGGAGTGGTCAGATGCATGTGTGTGTGTGTGTGTGTGTGTGTGTGTGTGAAGAGTAGGGATAGATCTTGTAAGACCTTGTGGGTCTTTGATGTGGATCACTGAATTTTCCTCAAGTGAAGTAGGAAGCCATTAGAGGGTTTTGAGCAGAGGAGCGAAGTAGTTCTAGAGATCATTCTGGTTGCTGATTCTACTGAGAATGGCTTTTAAAGGGTCAAAGGTAGAAGCAAGACCCATTTGGAAACTATTACTATAATCCAGGTAAGAGAGGATGATGGGAGGAGGTGATGGCAATAACCAATAAGATTCTGGATAT
>NW_003852411.1:28780704-28784134 GCF_000181295.1 Otolemur garnettii | reverse complement strand
AAAAAAAAAAAAGATTCTGGATATGTTTTGAAGACAAAACCTACAGGATTTACTATAGCTTGGGTCTAGAATGAGAAAAAGGAGTTGAGGATGCTAAGATTTTTGGCCTGAGAAACCATAGAGAGAGAAAAGAAGGTTTTGGGGGAAGGGTATGGGAACCAATCAGGAGCTCAGTTAAGGTCGTGTTAATTTTGAGACACCCAGTAAGAATTCCAGTGCTAGAGTGATGTCCAGGAGTAGGCATGGGGGTGGAGGGTTTGGGATCTATCTCACAGGTAGACGGATTGGGTTGTGGACATTTTATACCAGGCCTTGAGATAAGATAAAAAAAAAAATGGGTGCAGATAAAGGTAGATGTGTGGTCATGGTCATAGGAGCTGGTGGAAGTGAGAGGAGGAACAAGATTATCTTCTGAGAGTGATCATGGAGGAGAAGACGGTAAGGTCTGAGAGAGAAGAGATGTGAAATAGTCATCCAGGAGAATGGCAAAATAAGCGAACTAGAGACATGTGGTGTGTAGGATTTGTGTGGTGGCGATAGACTTAAAGTCAGAGCAGCGAACATGGTTGTGTGTTTCTTTCTAGTCCTTCATCTACCTGAGTCTCCAGCTCAGGGTCTCTCACAAGGCTGCCATCAGGACATTGGTCCAGGGTTAGCAGGGTTTTCTGTTTCCAGGTCTCACAGACTGCAGTCAAGATGACTGCTCTGCTGCCTTCCTACGTGGGGGCTCAACTGGAGAAGAATCCACTTTCAAGCCCCATTTGTCACCTTGCATGTGCAGAATCGCAAACTTGAGGGTTTTGTTGTTGTTACTGTTTTGCTATTGCTTGTTTGTATGATTGCTGGCTGGAGGCCGCTCTCAGCTCCAGAAGCTGCATGCAGTTCTCTACCATTTGTAACATGGCAATTTGTTTCCTCTAGGCCAGCAGACTTCTGGCAAGAAGGTGTCTTCGATAATGTAACAAATCTTGGGAGTGGCATCCTCTCCCCTTTGTCATATAGCAGATTTGTTCAAGGGATATAGCCCACCAGTTTTTCCATGTTCTACTAGTTAAAAGAAAGTCACAGGTCCTGACCACGCTCACGGGGAGGGGATTATACAACCCCCTCCAAACTCACACCACTCTCCACCCAATACCTGACATCCAATAAGCCAAACTTAGCAAATATTAATTTTTATGTATTTATTTATTTTTAATCAGGGGAACACATGAATGCAGTCCCCCACTACCACAGATTATGCGGTCGAGTTTCCCACATTCTAAATCACAGGGGTTGGCACCTCCAAAGTGCAATGGATAAGCCTCACCCTGGGAAAACCACCTTCGTGATCATGATTATCGCCCCTGCCAGGTAAGTATGCAAATATTAACTTTTAATGAAAAGTTTACAGAGCTCTTATTCTGTGTCAGAAGCTGCTCTAAACACTTTATAAAAATGCATCCTCAGAGCAACCCTAGGTAGGCAGGTCCTATTATTACCCCCATTTGGGAAATGAAGCACAGAGACATCAATCAATTTGTGGAAGGTCATTCACCCAGTAACTGCAGACCCAAGATTCGACGTCGTGCTGTCTGGATTTAGAATTCATCTTCTTGCCTATTATGCTAAGTGGTCTAAGACGAATTAAATGAATAAATGAATGTTTTGTGAGGATGCAGGAAATAATCACCAGCAGCTCTGAGAACCCGAGGAAGTTTGAAACCACACTTTTATACTTTGATTTTGATGTCGAGCCAGATAGCACTGCCAGACTTTTATTGCAACATAAGTTCTTTCTGAAGAACTGCCAAGGAGAGGTAATGGGGCCTGGAGCAAAAAATGTTGAGGGATTTCTTGCTGTATCTGAGATTTCGTAGAAGTGACATCCCGTTTTAGTCTTTTCCTGATTTAAAGATATTACCTAGAGTATGAAAAACAAATTTAACCTGTCATAGATTCATAGAGAAGGCATAGGTGACCAGGAGGTTTCTTTAACAAAAATAACTTGTGATATACCTCGGGGGTGTCCTGGTTTTGAGTTGAGAAGCATGAGAGATAAAATAGACAATCAATTTAAAATGGAGCTGAGAAACCCTATCATGAAAACCATATTATAAGAGATAATCCACATCTGAGAAACCATGTCACGGAAGGTCAAGAAACAGCTAAGCAGAGGCTGAACGATGACCAGATAGGTGGCGAGGCAGGTTTGGGGCAAAGTATGTTGCCATTCTGGTTTCAGAGTAAGTCAGATGCCACTCTAGGCTAAGTTTCTGAGGAATTTCCCCTGGAAAATTGCTGTGTGGCTACCTGCATTTGAAAGTCCCACCAAGTAGGCTCTGAGAACAGGCACTAAATATTTGACCCACAACTCAGAAGGGTAATGAGCCTCTAGTTCTAAGAAAACGTGGACTCCTGTGATGATGGTTGAGGGTTTCAATAATTGGGTTATTTTTACACCCATTACCTCCAGAGAAATCCTGTTAAACAGCAATACACAGACTTCCGATGTTGTTTTTGCTTCTTAGTGACCTGTTTTGGCTTTCAGTGAACCACTTCGCTTATGAGAAATTTTGCCTCCTTATCTGTGAATTCAGAGAGGAGGCCCAGATAACTCCAGCCAACAGCCCAGAAATGGAATTTAAAGCCCAGTCCTCCACACCATAAAACCCGTCCTCAACGTGGAGTCCGCAGGCTGTGGATCTCCATAAGGATCACGTATCAGCACTCAAGGATCTGCTTACTCTCCAGCTCATTTCATTTTGTTATGTACGTACATGCTTCTTAGGTTGAAATCAGTTTGGAGGGGCTATATGTTTCCTCATTTTTGTACATCACCCCCAGCAATAGTGTGAACCCAGTGTGGATGCACAGAGACCTCTCTGACAACTTTACAGATCAAAATGCTCTGAAAAATTGCAGAAGTAAGAGGGAGTGGAAAACGCTGAGTAAAAAGATCTGTCATTTAACAGGGTGTATTTGTCATTTCGCAGTAATATTTCGAAACACACCCTGAGCTACAAAAAGTGTCTAGTGTGGGAGGAGTGGTGAGCTAAGCCGGGATGATCTCCTGGGAGAATGAAGTACTCATGTCCTAGGAAACCGTCAGCAGGAAAGTCAAAACCCTAATCCCTGCACCGCCCATTTGTTTGTAGGTCTTGGAAACAGTGATCTCATACATGCTCACTTCTTGCCTTGACCGAGCCTTGAGCTGAGCTAGACTCCCCGAATGAGTTGCATATACTGCTGGGAAATGACCTGGGCGTTTTTAGGAGTTCAGTGCACTAGCAGAGAACACTGCATTCGGGACAAAGGAAGGGAGACTCCTCTGCTGTAGACTGGCTATTACCAACCCACTGGTAGAAAAATCACCAGATGTACTAAGCAAGGGAGTGTGGACAGACTGGTGCCCGTGTGACACAACTCAGGGAAAAACAAGTGAATAGCT
>NW_003852411.1:28759208-28780540 GCF_000181295.1 Otolemur garnettii | reverse complement strand
ACCATAGCAAATTTAGAAAATACCCCTCAGAAAGTACCCCAAAGAACATAAAGCCCACTATAATCCTATTGTTCTTGAAAGAAAACAAAGTGAAACCTACCATTGTATGTCTTTCTGAATTTTTAATTTGTTTGCAGTAATGGCCCACTTAAAAAATCTCTCCCAACATGATTTTGTCTTTTTTTTTGAGACAGAGTCTCACTCTGTCACCCAGGCTTGAGTGCAGTGGTGTCAACATAACTGCAACCTCCAACTCCTGGGCTCAAGCAATTCTCCTACCTCCCCTCCACCAAGATCAGCTAATTTTTCTAGTTTTTTATAAGATGAGATCTCGCTCTTGTTCAGGCTGGGCTCAAACTCCTGGCCTCAAGCAATCCTCCCACCTTGGCCTCCCACAATGCTGATGACTTTGTATTTTTATTTATTTGTTTACTTATTTATTTTACTTATTTTACTTTATTTGTTTACTTATTTATTTTGAGGCAGCATCTTGCTCTGTCACCTCAGCTGGAGTGCAGTGGCATCATCATAGCTCACTGCAACCTCAAAGTGTGGAGCCCAAGCAATCCTCGTGCCTCAGCCTCCTGAGTAACTAGGACTACAGGCCTGAATTCCTAAGCTCACATGATCCTCCCACTTTGTCCTCCCAAACTGCTGATGATTCTTATTTTTAATGTAAGTCTATCCATTTCTTTTCTCTCTTTTACTTTCCTTTTTTCTTCTCTTTCATTTATTTACCTAACATTTTTTGAATAGCTAGTATGTATTACTCTTTTTCTCTTTTAATTTTCTTTTCAATTCTCTAAGCTGTATTATTATTGTAGATGAGGAAATTGATGTTCAGAGAATTTAGGTGATTTTTTTTCTGGGTCACACAGCTTTTATCCACCTGTTTTTCAGTTATCTATCTACCTATCTATCATCTATCTCATAGATGAAAGTATTATCTGTTTATCTTTTTAAAAACCAATCAGAGATTACAACATACTGCTAAAAACACATACCTTTTGGTAGTTATTTCCTTTTGTTGCTTCAAATTTCACAGCTTATTTTTTAGCTACCCCTAGGTAGATATCTCACTTCCTAAATTTTTAACCTGAGTACAAATTCCTTGATCTTTTTTATTAAGGATACAGCAGGAATTAGAAAAGGTGATAGGGTTGCCAGTGGGGAAACATATAAATGACTCCAGCACTAAGGCTGAGTACCAAGGACAGCCTCCTGTAAGGGGTGAGGCTGTGCCTTGCCTCCCACCTCTTTCTCAAACCCCATTGGCCTATCCAGGCATCCTCAAACTACAGCCCACGGGCCACATGCAGCCTGCCGGGTGTTTTTGCTGCCACTGCCTGTCTTGCTTAGCAGCCAACTAGTCCCAGGGTCCGCAGTCTGGCCCTCCAATGGTCAGGGACAGTGAACTGGACCCCTGTTTAAAAAGTTTGAGGACCCCTGGCCCTATCCTTTTGGGAAACTTCATTCTCTATTCTCTTCCTCCTCTGAGATCTGTAATCTTTTACTTGTATATTGGGAACATCTCTCTTATCTCTATTCTTGCCCTATACTTCCTTGAGGCCACAGACTCTTGATTACCCACAGTATCTGCCACAAGGTCTAGCACAGAATAACCCAATGAACACATTTTTTTTTTTTTTTTTTGAGACAGAGTCTCACTTTGTTGCCTTGGATAGAATGCTATGGCATCATAGCTCAGCTACATCAGACTCCTGGGCTCAAGCGATTCTTTTGCCTCAGCCTCCCAGGTAGCTGGGATTATAGGCGCCCGCCACAATGCCTGGCTGTTATTTTTAGAGGCAGGGGTCTTGCTTTGCTAGTGTTGACCTTGTGAGCTCAGGCAATCTGCCCACCTTGGCCTCCCAGAGTGCTGGGACTACAGGCGTGAGCCACCATGCCCCGCCCCAATGAACACATTTTCAACACATTATCAACTTGTTAATTATTGAATGCTGAAACTACACTGGTTTGCTCTTGAGAGTTCAACCCCAGGGGGCATCCATGTATAAACACCAAGGGATTCCAGGCAATGGCCACTCAGTACAAGTTCTTGTTCTCTTCATCTAAGCCTTACTGTTTCATCTGGAAGGCTGAGACTCAGAGAAAAGCTCTGTCGTTATTCCTGTCCCGGTGAGCTACAACTGCCACCATAACCAGCACTGCTGGTGGCATTTACACCTTCTCAGGTGGTGTGGCATTCTGACTTGGTGCCAGGACAGGCAAACTACCCTATCATACCTTTCCTCAATCCTTTCCTCCACAGCTGTGTGCTCTGTGGGCTAAAGATTTTCTTTTGTGTTTGGACTGACAATGAAGAACTCTTATTGTTAGCTGTATTTTAATTTTTTTATTTTAAAATTTTTATATAATTTCAATTTTATGGTGAACTTGCCAAACAGTACAAAGGGTTCTGTGTACCCTTTCTCCCATTGCACTAGTTGTTAGCATTTTCCTCCATTCGCTTTAGTATTACTTACTGTATCTTCCAGATTTCCTCCTCCCCACTCCCCATGCGTTTGCACATATATTTCTTTTTGAAGTTTAAATTGCAGACACCACTTGTCTTTACCCCAAATTATTGTAGTGTACGTTTCCTATGAATACACTCTCTTATCTAACCACAGCACAATCAAAATGAGAAAATCGAACATCAGTGCAATGCTATTATCTAGTTCATAATTCATATTTGAATTTTGTGAATTATTCAAATAATGTCCTTTGTGGCTATTTCTTTTTCCTGATTGTAGGATATAATCTAGATAGAAAATCGTATTGGCATGTATTTTTAATATGGGCCAATTTTTTAGCCTTTGTTTGTCTTTTACAACTTGAATGTTTTTGGAGAGTAAAGCAGTTAATCTGACAAATCTGCAGTCTGCATTTGTCTCATCTTTTTTCTCTCGACTAGACTGATGCATTTTGGGCAGGACTACCAATGAGGGGATAGAGTCTCCTCAGGGAATCACATCACTATGATGGTAAATTTGCTCATTTGGTTATGATGCTGCTCATCACGTTTCTCCTCGGGAACATTAATATTTTCCCTTGTAATTAATAAATAATTTATGGTGAGATACTTTAAATGTGCAGATATCTTGGCAGTGACTCCAGTTTCACTCACTGTTTTTAGCATCCACTGATAATTCTTGTCTGAACATGTTACTACAATGATTTCTAACTCACCATTTCTTCTACAATTATTATTTGGGGCTCTTCTGTTAAGGAATAGCTTTCCCTTCTCTGCCACTTGTCTGTTCACTTGTTTATTTATATCAATGTGCCCCATGAATTCTTATTTTAGTGAATGCATATTAAATCATTTTTTATGTTTTTTTTTTTTTTGAGACAGAGTCTCACCCTGTCACCCTGGATAGAGTGCTATGGTATCACAACTCATAGCAACCTCAAACTCTTGGACTTAAGCGATTCTTTTGCCTTAGACTCCCAAGTAGTTGGGACCACAGGCACCTGCCACAATGCCTGACTATTTTTTTTGTTGCAGTTGTCATTGTTGTTTAGGAGGCCCAGGTAGGGTTTGAACTCACCACTGTTGGTGTATGTGGCTGGTGCCCTAACCACTGAGCCACAGGCGCTGCTGCATTGATGCTCCAGTTGTCTTATTGGTTTCAAGCTGGTTTCTGTTTCAGTTTTACATGCCCCCATTATTTGGGGGGGTACTTTCGAGAACTACAAGATGTACCAGGTCTAGACTTTGCCTATCCAGCTTTTGAGTTGTGACATTTCTCAAATAGCTCTGTTTCCTTTTAGAGAGTAATGTTATTTATTTGTTTATTTATTTTAGAGACAGAGTCTCACTTTGTTGCCCTTGGTAGAGGGCCATGGCATCACAACTCACAGCAACCTCCAACTCCTGGGCTTAGGCGATTCTCTTGCCTCAGCCTCCTGAGTAGCTAGGACTACAGGTGCCTGCCACAACGCCCGGCTATTATTTCATTGCAGTTTGGCTGGGGTCGGGTTTGAACCCACCACCCTTGGAATATGGGTCTGGCACCCTACCCACTGAGCCACAGGTGCCACCCAAGAGAGTAATGGTATTTAGAAACTAGATCTGAACCACAGGTATGGTCCTTGCAATTGCTAGGAGTGCTCATTTCTCGGCTCTCTTAGGAAATCAGCTGTGAAGTATATATGCACACATACCTCACTATTCATGTATACATTTCCTTCCTCTCTCCCTCCTTTCCCTCCCTCCTTCCTTCCCTTTTTTTTTTTCTTGAGATAGGGTTTCGCTGTATCTCCCAGCCTAGAATGCAGTGGTATGATCATAGCTCACTAAATTCTTGAATCCTAGTCTTAAGGGGTCCTCCTGAGAAGCTAAGACTACAGACATGCACTACTATATCTGGATACTTTTTTTGTAGAGATGGGGTCTAGCAATGTTGCCTGGGCTGGGTTTGAACACTTAGCCTAAAGCAATCCTCCCATCTCAGCCTCCCAAAACTCTGGGATTATAGGCATGAGCCACTGCCCCAGCTAAATTTTTATGTGTACATTTCTATCATATGTACACATATAGCTATATCTATGTGTTTAGATTAAAACCCATGAGTTAATACTGATAAATTCTATTCAATCCGGCACTAAGGAATTTTAGCCTCCTTCTCTTTCCATATTTATAATTTTCTTCTATACCTGTAAAATAATAGTCCCCCATCATCCTTCACATATTTAATCATTTACTGACATCCACAAGACACGCAAAATAGTTTCAGAATTATTAATCCATACCACTGTGAAAATTACTCCCTAGAGTCTTATATTTCTTTACAGTTCTTTTTGTCTTTAAATTGAGGGCATATGATGAAAATATGCCCTCATAGGTATATTCGTGTATCATAAATCATCAAATTATGCACTTTAAACATGTATAGTTTATTATAAGCCAACTTTTATAAAACTGTAAAAGAATACTGTGTTCATAATTTACTTGGGTTAGTTCCCTGGGGCCCGCTTCAGTGAAGTTATGCTATTTAAGATATTGTTAGGTTGATTTATTTTTGTTTGTTTTCTATTTTAGGTCTTGACTTTGGCCCCACGTGTTCATTTTCTTTCACTTTTTGAATAATATGTAAAGTATTAACATTGTTCCAAAAATCAAACTATACAAAAGTTATAGAGACATACCACACCCCATACCACAGCCTCCTTCCACTTGATTCCTCTCCACCCTCATAGGTAACTAATCACACTGAGGGTTGTTTTTATATATATATATTTTTTTTTTGAGACAGAGCCTCAAGCTATCCCCCTGAGTAGAGTGCCATGGCATCACGCTCACAGCAACCTCCAACTCCTGGGCTCAAGTGAGTCTCCTGCCTCAGCCTCCCAAGTAGCTGGGACCACAGGCGCCTGCCACAGTGCCTGGCCATTTTTTGGTTGCAGCCATCATTGTTGTTTGGCGGGCCCAGGCTGGGGATTCGAACCCGCCACCTTAGGTGTATGTGGCTGGCACCTTAGCCGCTTGAGCCACAGGCGCCGAGCCGTTTTTATATATTTTTTCATTTATTTATTTGTAAAAATAAGTAGATGCATGTACATTTTCTTATTTTACTATCTTTAATTTATGTATGCTCTTTTACACTTTGCTTTTTTTTATGTAACAATATGTCCTGAAAGTCACTCCGTATCAGTTCATATCATCTTTTTCTTTTTGGTAGCTGTATAGTATTCCATTTTTTCTTCTAGTACCTCTATGATTTTATATTTTATACCTAGATCTCTAATCCGTTTAAAGTTTATTCTTGTAAATGGTGTGAAGTATGGACCTGTTTTTAACTTTTTCCAAGTGGCTACCCAGTGTCACATTTGCTTACTACTGTCCTTTTTATCTTTTGCTCTGGTGGTTTGAGATGCCACCTTTATAACACAGCAAATTTCCATATGTACTTGGGCTCACTTTTGGACTTTCTAGTCTATTCCTCTGGTCTATCTATTTATGTACCAGTACCACATTTTTGTTTAAAATAATAGAGGCTTCATATAATATTTTACTATCTGACAGGTAGGTTTGTTATTACAGCCTTTCTTTTTCAGTGGTTTCCTAGCTATTCTTGCATGTTTTTAGTGAGAACTTTAGTACAAGTTTGTCTAATTTATAAATTCATAACTTCACAAGAGATATGATTTATGAATCAATAAGTGATAATTTTTCCATTTGCTCTAGTATCTTTGGTGGCTTTCAGAAATGTTTTGCAGTTTTCATACAGGCTTTGCACATTTTGTGTTAGATTTATATTAACTGAATTATCTTTCTTGCTATGATAAATGGGAATATTTTTACTATCATATCTTCTAACTGGTTATACTTTGTATATATAAAAACCATTGATTTCTATATGCTCTTTTTATCTCCTGCTACCTTATTGAAATATTTTTATTGTTTGTCAGTCTCATCACTGACTTTCTAGGTTTTCCAGGTATTCTCTCATGTCATTTGCAAATCAAAGTAGGTCTATTTTTTCTAATTCTTAAGCCTCTTATAATTTCTCTTGTCTACTTTTAGGGTGATGTTAAGTAATCATAGACAGAGTGAGCATCCTTGCCTTGTTTCCTTCAATCAACTCTTTAAAAGCCATTCTAAGATTACAGTGAAATTTTGGGGAAAAGGAGAAAAATAAAAACCATCCCTTATATGGAAAGTAATTTAAAGGACAGCAATAACTTTTTAGTGAACGAAGTTGCTGGATATTAAGCTTGTAAGATGAGATTAAGGCTCTTCTTTTGCCTAGTAACCAGAAAAAAAAAAATAACAATAAAGCTAAAAGTAAAAATTTGATTTTAGAAGAATTCATTTAATTACATTTGTGCTGGACACCATTTCTATTGTTTTTCTTTTCTTCTTCTTCTTCTTCTTCTTCTTTCTTTTTTTTTTGAGACAATCTCACTATGTAGTCCTTGGTAGAGTGCTGAGTGCTGTGGTGTCACCGCTCACAACTTCAAACTCTTGGGCTCAAGTCATTCTCCTGCCTCAGCCTCCTGAGTAGCTGGGACTACAGGCACCCACCACAATGCCCAGCTATTTTTTGGTTGTAGTTGTCATTGTTGTTTGGCAGGCTGGGGCTGGATTTGAACCTGCCAGCTCCAGTATATGTGGGTGGCACCCTAGCTGCTGAGCTATAAGTGCTGAGCCTCTGCTGTTTTTCTTTAAAGGATTTTTAAATGATGACTTTGCTCCTTTTTTTTTTTTTTTTGGACTTTGCTCTTTATAAATGCATTCATCTAAGATTTACAGAATGCTTATAATACTCCAGGACCTGTCTTAGGTTCTTTTTCACCTAATTTTAACTACACTCATGTGAAGTAGGTGTTATCTTCACTTTATAAGGAGGAAAATGGAGTTTAGAACTATAATTTTGAATCTTGGTCTCTCAGTTCAAATTTTTCAACATAGCATAAGCACTCAATAAATAACAGAACTAAAATTTATTTAGTGATTACTCTGTTCTACATACTTTATTTATATTGATTGGATTAACACTCACATCATCCCTAAAGCCATTTTTATTGTCTTTATAGATGAGCAAATTGATATGCAAGAGTTAACTAGCTGGCCAAAGGTCATAAACTATAAAGAAGTTGGAATTCTGTCTACAGATCTCTTATTCTTAACCAATTACTATATTATAAAGTTTTCAAATACCATGAATGAAGTTCTGGGATCATGAAAGATGGAGCTCATTCAATCTCCTGAATGTAAATCTACCAGCATTACTTGCCAAGTTTAAGTTTTTCCCTTTACTTGATGTGGTCGGTGATTTTGCAACTGATAAAGGAAATGAGAAGGCCCTTGCGCTGAGGAAGGCAGAAGAAAGGCACGCAGATGCCTAAATTTCTTTGGTTCTATGTTGAAGGTAGCTTGTCGCAACCCCTAGGGCCCCTGTGGCCCTGGTCTGGATCACTGCAGGAAGGAACCAGGCATGACATGGATTAGAAGCACAAACTTGTAGAAGGTGAGCTAACCTTGTTTGCAGGGTAGACCCCAGCAACCTCTGCCCTAGCCTTTTATTGAGACAGTACAATACAGGTGAGGGGAGTATCAGACAATGACTATGTGCCTAAGGATCTCCCCAGGCTGGGGCTTTCTCCAAAAGGAGCACCTGCGGACGAATTGCCTGAGGGTCCACCCCTCAGCTGCAATTCATCTTGCTCAGAGGTCCTCTGTCTCTCGGTGTCCCCTACAGTAGGTGTTTTGGGCACTTCAACATACTGAACTTCTTGCAAAAACTACACAAAATGCAACACAACTTTATATGTAAACACAACTTCTAAAGTCACAAGCTGAATATATATAACCTGCATGTACACATCCGCATGAGGTTATATAACAGGACTGTAAATACCAGCCCTGCAGTGGCTTTGGAGGTCATCCAGTCCAACCATCATCTCACAGTATACTGGAGCCAGTGAGATTTAAGTCCACAGAAGCACAAAGCTGACCCTGGACTCACTCTCTACAGCATGTGTATCACTAGCTCAGTTTATATAATACCTTTGCTTGTATTTCCTCTTTCCTTTAGTGTCTGTGCAAAAGTAAACGAGCCTGGCTTCACCCTCTTTGACCAAAACACCACTATAGAGCGACTCAGGGGCCCCCGCCAGGCATCTGGCCAACTCTGGATGAAATAACTCGCTGAAGGTCAGAGAGCGCGCCGGGCGGATCCCAAACGGTTCTCCGCAGAGAAATCGCCGCTCTTTCCCAACCACCCGCGTAGGTGCTTGGAAATCTGCCACCTAGGACGCAGCTATCCGCCCAACTCCGTGGTCAGCTTCTGGACAAGGTGTGCATGCCGCTCCGCTAGGCCAAGGGGACTACGAAGAGCCATACAACCCAGAGACCTCGCGGTTCCTAGGACCCGCCCAGAGGTGCCTTAGCCGGACCCGACCCGTCCCCTCCAAGCACTCTCAACTGACACCTTCCCTCCACCTCCAGGCCCCCAAGCGGCGCACTGGAGGGGCGGGTCGTCCGCCGCCAGGACTCCAGGGGCCCTCCCCATTGGGTCAGACAATGAGTGACGCGGAGGCCCCGCCCCACCCCTCCCGGGCGCGAGCCCAGCCGCTTGCGCTCTGGGCGCTGACGTGTCTGGGCCAGCGGCTTCCGCTCCTCCCCCCGCCGGCAGCCACTCGGAGCGGCGAGAGGGGCGGGGTGGCCGGGGCCGGCGCTCCCCACGGCCCCCGCTCCCGCCCCGCCGCCCCGGCCTCCCGGATGAGGGTATATATTCCGAGCGGGAGCGGGACGCCGATGAGTGGCCGTGCGGAAGGAGCCGGAGCTGGAGCCAGGCGGAGCCGCCGAGGAAGGTGAGGTGTTCCCAGCCGGGTGAGAGGACGGCGGGGCCTGGACCTGCCATACACACGCTCCCACGGCCACGCGCGCAGACGTGGACACGCGTCCCAACAGCCTGGCACGCGCCGAGGAGCCCGCCTGCACGCCCACATTCTCCCCGCGCGCCTCGCGGTCGCACTCCGCCCGCGGCGACCCCGCTGGAGGGCGTGTGGGCAGGGCTGCCGGTGGGGGCGGCCCGGGGATGAGATGGGGGCCCACGGTTGGGCTGGGGGTGTTGGGGAGGGAGCTTTGGGCTAGCATCTGGACTCTGAGGTGGTCGTCAAGGTGGTTGGGTTGAGAGTGGGGCCTCTCCTAGGTGGGCCATGGGGACCTTGAGGTGCTCAGGCAAGGGCCTTCGGACAGCTGTCCAAGTTTGGGGGCCTACAAGGGACACACACAAGCGGTGGTTGGAACTGTCAGGTGGGAGCGAGTTGATGTGTCTTTAATGTATGAGGAAGAGAATTATGTACTAGTGCTGGCAAAAAGGACAGGAGATACCACAGAGGGGACAGTAGGACAAAACCTGCTTGCTTGCTTGCTTGCTTGCTTTTTTGTCTTGTTTTAATACTAGGAATGAGAGAGAATTGAAATTTCTGGGTTTCCCCTCATTTGGCCAAGCAGAAAGATGGTGGAATTGGAGGGCTGAGACGACACATGTGCTGAACATATGGCTTCTTGAAGATTTTATCAAGTTTGGTCTGACGCTGTGCTATATTTATTTGTACGTGGTTTATGAAATCTGAAATCAGGTTATAGTGATTATGATGACACGTGTGTGTTGTTAGGTAGTGCAAAAGTTTAAGGTGAGATTCACTGGGTGTGAACTCAAGGGTTTGCAGGAAACTCAAGGCAGCTGTGTGTTCCTTCACCATTAGTTGGCTGGCTTAGCTGGGACCGAGAAAGATTTCACAGGCTGTGCTGCCAAGCCTTTATAGGATTCTGTCAGTGGTTATGGCTCAACCCCAGTACTATTTTTCAAAAGTTCTAAGAGGTTTACTTACCCATTTTGAGGATAGGTATAGTGGCAGAGATAGGGGCAGGAAGGAGGAGACTAGAAAAAGAGGGAGAAGTATTGGATTTCTTTAATACTGGTATATAAATTCTAATATTGATAATGATGAATCGTTAAATTTGGCACTTATTAGGCTATGGGCTTATATAAAATTTTGTCATGATTTCTGTAGCTACTTTCAGCTATTTTCAGATTTTGGTTGTCACAATAGAACCTTATCTTTAACTCTCCTTTTCATTGCTGCTTACGTTTACACCTCTTATTAGCAATAATAGGAAGAATGGTACAATTTTTATAGTCTGCAGGTTCTTATGTCTGCCAGAAATAAACCTTATATAATTGTTTTCCCCAACTCAGGTGTGGTTGTTACTTTAAGAACATTATACATACATAAATGAGCTCATGGTACCATGTCAACCTTTGCAGACCACTGGTGGTTTAGGCTGTTATCAAAGTCAAACCTATGTGTTCTCTTATGTTCTTGGATCCATTATCTCAAGCATTCCAAGGTGAATGAATATCTAATGATTTTTAAGGAAAGGTTTGATTTATATTTTAAAAGGTTATAATAATATATTTGCAAATGTAAACCTACCATTTGACCCTGCAACTCCTCTAGTAGGCATTCACCCAAACAAAAAGAACACATTTACCACAGGGACATTTGCACTAGAATGTTCATAGCTGCCCAGTTGAGAATGCAAAGATGTGGAAACAACCCAAGTGCCCATCAGCAATTAAGTGGATTAAAAAACTATGGTATATGTATACCGTGGAATACTATTCATCCCTTAAAAAGATGGAAATTTTGCATCCTTGGTAACAACCTGGATGGATTTGGAGAACATTCTCCTAAACATTGCAAGATTGGAAATGTATTCAATATTAATTTGAAACTAGGAGATGAACAATCGTAGACCCACATGAGGGAAAATCTCAAACAGAAGAATGGGGAAGGAGGCGGGGTTCAGTAGCTTCCTACTCAGTGAGTACAATGTATAGATGTGTGGCACACTCCCTAGGCAAAACTACAACTCTTGTTTTTACCTATCATGTGTTAATTATATAACCTAATGGTTTATAACCTCATATTAATCTGAAATAAAAGAATGGAAGAAAAAAGTTTTAGCTTAGATCCCTCTGTTATTTGCTGTTCTAGCATCAAGAGAATATATATGGTTTTTCTTAATTTACTAATAATTACTTCATGATTTAAAACACCATGTTTATCCTTTTATCATGATCTTGAAAGTTTTATCTTTAGTTCCACTATCACCTCTGAAGACATTCAGACATTTAGCTGTCTAAATGGATGTCTTTTCTGTTTGGATGTTGCACATTCACATGACCAAAAATGAAGTAGTGAATCTTCCTACTCTGCACACATATCCTTGAATCTGGACCTATTTCTCTTCCTTGATGTTTCCCCTTCCTCAGGGAATGACACTGCTACTTGGAGTCACCTTTGCTTGATTTTTCTTACACCATGAGTTCAGTCCATTACTTAATCCTGTAGGTCCACCTTTAGAATCCACTTTCACCACCACTCTAAGCCATATCATCGCCCGTTTAGATTACAGTAGTAGTTCCCTAACTGGTCTGCCTACTACTTTGCCTCCATTCATCTTTTTCCCCCCACAGGACATCAGAATGATCCTTTAAAAACCTACATCAGACCACAATATTCCCCTCCTCCAAAATCTCTAATGTCTTCTGAAACCCCAAAGTCCTCACCTTGCCCACAAGGCCCTACTTGATCTAGTCTCTGCTGGCTTTTCCTGCCTTAATTAACAGTAACTGTTTGCCTCAGTCACTCTGCTCCACCTATATTGACCTTTCTGTTCTTTCTTGAACACACCAAGCACCTTCTTGACTTGGGACTACTTCACTTGCAGCTTTCTTTCCCTGAATGTGTCCCCTAAAATATTACCTTCGCTTGTCCCTCTCTCCATTCAGGTGTATTCTCAAATGTCAGCTGTGCAGAGGCCCTCCCTGACCACCCTTTCCAAAATTACCCACCACCATCCCTGTTGGTCTTTAATCCCTTATCTCGCTTTATTTTTCTTCATAGCCTTGTCTCATAGTACAACCTGATATTTTATATATTTGTCTCCTGTACTGGAAGTAGGCATGCACCCTGTCACTTCCTTCATTTTATGTCCCTATCACTCAAATCATTATTTGTTGCGTGAATTAATAACGGCACAGGAAAGTTAAATAGCTTTCTTTTCTAAATTATCTATTAGTATATATTTGCACATTAAAAGAACATTTTCTGGAGTAAGTTATTTACGTAAGTAAGTGAGGAGGGTTTTTGTGGGGCCCACTACCACTCTACAGAAATAGCAGCACTGGGGCTTCGGGCAAGTTATCTCTGCCACTATAAAATAATCCCGGTACCAGTGTCTTAGAATTGTTTTGTATATTAAAGTAGTATTTATAAATCTAAGTTGCATTGCCACACTGTGATATGTAAGTGCTGAAGTGTTATTACTATCATCTAAAGAATACACAGCTGTGTTCTCTTGACCTGAGCTTCCAAACAGTGTTTGGTATTTCTGGTCCTGGTGAACTAGATCAGTGTTTTCCAGCTTTTTTTAATCTCACAGCACACTTGAACCTGTAGTTAAACTTCCGTGACTCACCTAAATTACATTGATCAAAAAAAGAGTGGAAAAAGAAAAAAGAAAATACTTAATGTGCTTGGAACTTCTTTTGAAAAAAATTAATCTTTAAAAATTTGCACAGCACACCTAAGAGCCTCTCACATGGCATGCCAGTGTACCGCAGCACAGTGGTTGAACAATCACTGAGCTAGATACTAGTATGAATCTTGTTTTTAATGCTTTACTGTCACATTTTTTAAACTTTTTTTATTAAATTATAACTGTGTACCTTAATGTATTTATAGGGTACAGTGTGCTGATATAATATATACTAGTATGAATCTAATTTTATAGGTAAGGAAGCTGAGGCGTAGGGAATTTAAGTGCTCTAACTACCACTGTTCCTCTGGGAGAAGATAAGTGGGCTGTTTCTTTGGACCTGCTCTTCCTCTGTGGCTCCTATCTAAGCACTTTACGGTGACTCTCAAAGGTATCTCTTTGACTCTTATTTCCTCTGAAACTAATCTGATCTGTTGCAGAGGACATCAGAGTGAAAGCAGTAACTCTTTTAACTTGTTTTCCTGCTTCTAGTTGTCTTTCCTTATAATCTATTCCATGCATCATTCCTTTCTCTGAAGCACAGTGACACAGCCCTGTTTGGTACTCTACTGTTGGGTTTAATAGTCTATCAGGTCTAAATTCTTTTGCTTAGTTTTCAAGGCTCTTTCGTGTCATTCTTCCTAAGACATTACTGTCTTACTGTTCGCTTTCCTTATCTATATAGTCTGCTTAACCCTCATGCACAGCCAGATACACCTCTGTAGTGAACTCTTTCTAGACAATGCTTGTCTTCCTCTTATATGTTCTGTTAGCTGAGTAGATTAAATATTTCTTCAGTTTTAAGCACTATGTAGTTTAACATTTTACTATATTATAGACTGCTCTGTAAAAACTATTGTCTTATTCACTGATAAGTATGTATTGCTTGTCTTTAACTATAGCCTAAGTTCTTAGTGGGTAGAGATAATGGATGTATTTTTATTGCTTCTCTGAAGAAGTTGCTATTGAAATGAAACATGCTTTTCATGATTATAGGTGGTTCTAGCAATAGTTTTCTATCATTAGAGATAAAGAACAGATGAACTATTAAGCAGTTAAGTATCCTTTCAGTGGTAGTTTAGTAATCAGAGGAATAGTATAGAGGCAACTCAATGTGGTAAGAGTTTGAGCCCGGGAATTGGACTGCCTGGGTTCCCAGCTCTATAATTGGCTAGGTTGCTTGGCCTCTCTCTCCTCAAGTATGAAATAGTGATAATTATAGTACCTGTGCTATAGAGCTGAAAATTCAGATCATGAAGGTAGAGTACTTAATGCAATGACTGGTAGGTATTACTGTCTAGCAGGATTAGTCTCTTAAAAACATTGAGTGGTGGGAAGACAAGTTAATTTCCTTAACATCAAATTTTTAAAATGTAATTATTTTTAGTAGGAAAAAACCTTCAAATTTGGATGTTGGACTTTGAACTGCTATTCCTTTTTTTTTTTTTTTTTTTTAGGTTTACAGGTACATAAATTATCCCCCTATTGTCAGAAAACTTGAGTATCAGAGCATTATGAATGTTAATGACCTCAAACTCAGGCTGTCCAAAGCTGGACAAGAACACCTACTGCACTTCTGGAATGAACTTGAAGAAGCCCAACAGGTAGAACTTTATGCAGAGCTCCAGGCCATGGACTTTGAGGAGCTGAACTTCTTTTTCCAAAAGGCCATTGAAGGATTTAACCAGTCTTCTCACCAAGAGAAAGTGGATGCACGAATGGAACCTGTCCCTCGAGAGGTGTTGGGCAGTGCTACCAGGGATCAGGATCAGCTGCAGGCCTGGGAAAGTGAAGGTACTGACCATGTGCATATTGGTTCTAAAGTTTGTTATGAGTTGTACTCAGATTGTAAAGTGGCCTAATCATGTAACTAACATTTGACTCTCATACCACCTTAAACCAGGTGACTGAAAGTGACAAACTGTTTTGCCAAGACCTCTTCAGTGTCTCCTGTTGCTATGCCCTACATTCTTTAACCCAGTTCAAGGCTTCTCTTGTTTATGTCTCCCTCCGGTCTCTTTCCCTCTATTTCCATACTTCTGGATTCCTTTTTCTGAAGTGCAAGTTGAATGTTTCAGTGTAAGCTGGCTTAGTCTGAAAACCTGCCCTACCTGTATTGCCGATCTTGTCTTCTGTCTCGTGTATTTTAGCCGAACCAAATAATTCACTGTTTCTCTGAACATTATGTTACACCTTTGCTCATGTTTACCCTTCCCTCGGTCTGGCCTTTGGCGTTTCTCTACCTAGCCCAGTCTCCTTGTAAGGTCATCTCTTGGAGTTGGGCAATGGCTCTGCCACTTGGGGAGGTTATGCTCATTCTTTAAGGTTCACCACACACTACTTGATGGCCTTTTTGTTCAGTGTCCCAAGTTGGAATCAGTTGTTCATGCTTTAATTTCATTCTTATGTAGTAAGAGTCATTCCTGTCTGTCTTTCTCATTATGTTGTAAACTTTTTTTTTAAAAATATATGTTGTACACTCGTGAAGAACAACCTGTCATGTAGCATTTAGAATAGTTATGGTCAACAAATGTTTGAATTTCACCCGTGCTTTTTATTCTAAAGTATAATATATCATAAAATCTGTCCTCATAACTAATACTAATTTGTGCTTTTGAGAATAGCAAGATAGCTCAACTATAGCTTTTTCATGGGCTTGAGAGCTGTAGTTTTTATAGCCTACTCCTCCTCTGTAAATGAAAGGCTGACTATTGCAGCCAGGGCCCTCAAGTACTTGTACAAGATCTTTGTCAAATCTGGGCCTCATTTCCTTAACCATGAATGAGCAGAATGCCAAATAATTTTCATCCCTTTTTAAAAGACATTATTTTATTGCAGAAATAATTTCAGAATAATAGAAATAGCCCATAACGTCATTAAATCTGTTTTTATTTGTTCACCTTACCACTCATTTTTTTCCCCTTACAATGGAAAAAAATACATATTTGCTTTTATAGATGTCAAATAATAATATGGAGACAATCTCAGTATATATTTGCACCACACTATGGGTATTTTTGTCCTCTACACTTTGGCACCTCTTCCCCACACATACAAAGAAAGATAACTGACATCATCAGCCTTTGTATACCTCTTCATATCTTTCTCCTGATTTAAAATTTACTGATATTCAAGCGGTTCCAAAGAGCTATAGTAGTTTCACTGCTGAGAAAGCTGTCTGTTATAGGGAGCAGAGAGCAGAGGACTAAGTAGGTAGTCAACCCTCCAACCCCTTTGTCTCCCCACTAAAAGAGTAGTTTAACTGTCTTTTGTTTTGTGTATTTTATCTTAACATGAAGTTTTATTTAAAAGAGTTTGGAGATTAAAAAAAAAAATAGTTTGTGGGCAGCGCCTGTGGCTCAAAGGAGTAAGGTGCCAGCCCCATACTGGAGGTGGTGGGTTCAAACCCAGCCCTGGCCAAAAACTACAAAACAAAAAACAGTTGGAAATAATGTTCTTCAAGGAAGCATCTTTCAGACCTGAAATCTTGGTAGTGGCTAACTAGCTTTTTACTTAGGAGAGGGCTCTGCCTCTAAGTTGTGAAAGAATGACTTCCAGATGAATACTTGTGAACAGAGACTTAGTGATAGCACAAGTCCTGGTAATTTTGGCTTCACAAATCCTTCCCCTGAGTTTCAAAAAGGCTACTATACCATATGGATGAGAATAAGCTTAAAAAGAAAAAAAAGGGAGTACTATTCCAAAAGCCACACACAGGTTTCTTCTTACTCTCGTATGCCAGCTGCCAAATTTCTCCTTGAGATTTCAAGGACATGGTATCTCTAAGATAACCATGTTTCCCCAAAAATAAGACACTGTCTTATATTCATTTTTTCTCAAGAAGACATACTAGGGCTTATTTTCAGGGGATGTCTTATTTTTATTAAGTATAATACAACAATCTACATTTATTCAAATACAGTTAAGTCATCTTCTGGAACCTGAAAGGGGGAGCGGACCTTGTTGGTGGGGCTGGCGCTAGTGATGCATGAACTCTTTTCCCCTAGCCATTCGCACATGCGCAATAGGATGCCTGCGACTGTGGTTACCACAGGCGCACCCACCCACACAAGTGCGAATAGCTCAGAGAAAGGAGCTGTGGCAGATAAAAGGTATTCCAGTCTTCCTTACCACTCCACCCTGAAATGCATACCATGGCTATGTAGATACACTGATCTGCATAGCCACGCTCATCACTAGGTCTTATTATCGGGGATAGGGCTTATATTTAACAAATGCATAGAAATCCTGCTAGGGTTTATTTTTTGGGTAGGTCTTATTTTCGGGGAAACAAGGTATTAACGCTATGGGAAGTCAACGCTTTGACCTTATGTGATGGAGAACATTAGCAATAATCAAGAGCTTCTGTTATTTGACTCTTCTTTACAACCTTTATGGTGGAATATGTGGAATAGTCATATAGTTTATGACTTCATGTAAACTATAATCCAGAACTATTACCAGACATAGCATAAGATGATGCAGAGCAAACTTCCTTTTGGCTCAGTGTCAAGGGAATGCTATTTGGAGCTTTGCACAGTAAGGGTGGAGAAGGAAACTTTGTACTGAAAATGATATCCTTTTCACTTAGCCAGAAAGTACTGTGTGTTCACAACTTCATAACAAAAGGTAAGTTTCTGCAGTTAGTTCTCAGCAGTATACTTCTCTGCAGCAAGTGCGAAGATTACAGCATTATACTTCAGGTAGCAGGAAGATCCTGGCAATTGTATCAAGGACAGTTTTTCCTCCCCTATGGATGGGGGGAATCATTTCAGAGCGGTTATTGAAATGATAATGTACATTTTAACACCTAGAGTGGAAAATTCTGTATTTCTGAATATGTAAGTGACCACTGTAGTCCTTGGTGAAGAGAACTCTGGCCAGCTGTTGAGGCGCTACTGGAATATCCTACTTTGCAAAGGTGGGATTTTAAAAGAAGGAATTAGAAGCTTTGAGAATGTAATTTTAGTAACAACACAATGGAAAATATGTTTGCTTAATGATAACTGCCATTGTTTATTGAAACAAAGGAATGTTTGCTTCGACACAAAACAATCTACCAATTTTATCATAAGAACTAATTGCTATTTAGTCTTAAGCCTTTTTACTTTTTTGCCTGTGAGACATTTTCCTGTTAATTGTAGTGGTGCTTCTCAACCATGGAGCAGTACAAAAGTAAGTGGATTATTGAGAAGAAACAGATTCCTAACACTCTATCCTCTACATTTCCTGAATTCTCATTATCATGGTTTTTTGGGTTTTTTTGAGACAGAGATTTAGTATGTCACCTTTGGTAGAGTGCTGTGGTGTCATAGCTCACAGCAATCTCAAACTCTTGGGCTCAAGCGATTCTCTTGCTTCAGCCTTCCAAGTAGCTGGGACTACATGCACCTGCCACAATGCCCAGCTATTTTCTGTTGCAGTTGTCATTGTTGGTTAGCTGGCCCAGGCTGGGTTCGAACCTGCCAACTTCTGTATATATGTGGCTAGAGCTGTAACCACTGTGCTACTGGTGCCAAGCCAGTATTTTTTTTTTTTTTTTTTGCAGTTTTTGGTCAGGGCTAGGCTTGAACCTGCCACCTCCGGTATATGGGGCCAGCACCCTACTCCTTTGAGCCATAGGCACTGCCCTATCGTGGTATTTTTAATACATTGTTTTGTCTTACAAGCAATATGTGCTTGTTTTAGAGAAATTAGAAAATACTAAAAATTACAACAGAAAAAATATAAGTTTCTGTCATTTTACCATTTACCAATTTACCAATTTACCAATTGGTAAATACTCAAGAGTAATGTTTCACAGTGTTTCACACTTAATGCAGATGTGCAGTTGGGATTATGGTGTATCTCCAGTTTTGTAGCCTACTCAAGAATTTATCATGAAAAAGTTCAAGCATACTTTGAAACATATATTTAGGGGCAAATTTAGTATAGGGAACTCTCCCAATGTGTGCCACCTTGATTAAAAATTCTGACAGTTTTGTACTCTTGCTTTCTCGCTCCCTCTTTCTTTACTGCAGTATTGTAAGGCAAATCCCAAACATTTTATTTTTACTTTAATATAGTTCTGTATCCATCTCCAAATATTTGGACTTTTTTTCTCTAATCACAATGCCATTATTTTGCCTAATGAAATTCGCAGTATCCTCCTAGTGTCTAAAACTGGTTCAAATTGAGATTTCCCTGATTAGCTTGCATTTTGTGCTTAACAATTTGGGGAAATCACTTCAGCTGTAACATGATTAAAAATTAAAGACTTAAAATATCTTGTCTGACTAATTTTCTTGGAGAGCTTTCCGTACTCTACTTATTCTGGAGTTCCGACAATTTAAATCAAAGTTGTGACAGCATCCCACTTTGAAAGGCCCTGTGTTGTGGGCCTTGTTTCAGTCACAGGCCCAGATTAGATGTGTGGGGGAGCTGGTCCAAGCAGGAAGTTATCCAGGAACCATTTGACCTCTGACAGGCCACTGTAAACTCTTCTGTTTCCTTGTAAATGTTATCAGGAAAAGTGCTCCGATTTTCTGGATCTGCAATTCATGATTCTCCAGCCCTGGAAATGTCTCATTCTGGCTGATTTTTTTTTTTTTTAAACCTCTGATTTGGTCTGTGTTGAGACCATTCCTTCTGTAGATTGATTCTGTGTCCTATAATGGAAAGATGGAAAGGATGATACAGTGATATACTTTGAGTTTTTTTCGTATTTCTATGGAAGTAGTTTCAGGATAGAAGTTTATAATATCTTAATTTTCACCTGATTATAATCAAGTTAGCATTTTTCAAATAGGTACAGTGCTGCCCATATGAAATTTATTTATGACAAATACAATTTGAAATAGTGTATTATTGCCATATAAAAGCTTACAGAATTTTGTTGGTCTACTTAATTCCAAATAGATTTTTTGAGACAGAGTTCAGGCTAGAGTGCCATGGTTTCAGCTTAGTTTACAGCATCCTTAATCTCCTGGATTCAAGTGATCCTCCTGCCACAGTCTCCCAAATAGCTGGGATTACAGGTGCCTGCTACAACACCCAACCACTTTATTCTTTGTAGAGATGTTGGTCAGGGTGGTCTTGAATTCCTGGACTCTAGGGATCCACCTGCCTAAGCCCTCTTGAGTGTTAGGAGTATAGGCGTGAGCCATGCACCTGGCCTCCAAGAAGCATTTTATCTGTCATCGTAAGACACAAGCTGACTTATATCGTAGGTTCTTGTGATTAACATTGCAGGTTTATTGTAGTAACATAGCCAAGGTGGATGAGTACTGAGGGCTTCAGCCAGTGTACACACAGTATGACACTGTGAACAACAGCTGCAGCTGCATTTTGTTTTTGAAATTTCAATTGGCCTTGCCACCCGAGGGAGTGCTGTCTTTCCCCTTGTTTTTCTCTGCTCATAAGTGAGATGCATAAGCAGGAAGAAGTTAAAGCATAAACTGTTTATTGCAGACATATCTGAACTGTTTTATGACTCATTATAATAGTTGTGATTAGGTGGGAATAAGATGTAAATGTTTACGCCTGGCAGGCAAAATCTCACTGCCACTCTTAAGAAGTGACCAGATTGGTTGTCAGGTGTAGGTATAGAAGGCATTGAAGTAACTATGGCAAATAAGGCTTATAGGAAACAAAACACATGACATTTGTTTTTATAAAGAATGAGGCCCTTATGAGCTGCAGCATAGCAAAACTTCGAAACGGAAGAAATTAGGAAATTGGAATGAATCAGTAGTTTAGGGAATTGTTCTAAGGAAGCGAAATGTTTGTAGACAGATATTTTGATGCCTGGCTATAG
Organism: Otolemur garnettii; assembly: GCF_000181295.1. Taxonomy (NCBI): domain Eukaryota; kingdom Metazoa; phylum Chordata; class Mammalia; order Primates; family Galagidae; genus Otolemur; species Otolemur garnettii. The sequence goes on along the minus strand of NW_003852411.1, from coordinate 28,759,679 downwards.
ATGCCTGTGGAAAAGACTGACTTGGTGTTGGGTGGCATCAGGTGAACAGGAGCTGAGATATGGAGCTGGTTCTGAGAGTGTGGCTTTTACCTTTTTCAGTCAAGATTATTGAGGGAAATAACCTTGGGGCTTCTAGTAAAAGGAAAAAGTCAGGAAGAATGACAGGAGCCCTGTCAATAGTAAGACAACCTAAAACGTGTGCTGTACAAAGGCAATATACAGAACAAAAAGAGCAAAGCCTTTGTGGCCAAAATATAGATAACTGGGACATGTTAACGTGTTCAGAAATATTTCTGATTCTGATACCTTTGGTAGTATGTGAATGTCCAGACAGACTGCAGTTCTTTATTTGCTATTCTAAAATGGTTCAAAATCTCAAGGCTGGGTGTGGTGGCTCACACTTGTAATCCTAACACACTGAAAGGCCGAGGCAGGTGGATTGCTTGAGCTCAGGAGTTCAAAACCAGCCTG
>NW_003852411.1:28751349-28758866 GCF_000181295.1 Otolemur garnettii | reverse complement strand
AAAAAAAAAGAAAGAAAAAATTGGTTCAGAATCTGTTATGCTGCAAAACTTGACCTGAACAGACATGAGACTAGTTGTTAACTTTATTTATCCCACCTAATGTAATTATAGGGTATTTTACATCTGGGGATATCATACAATTGTAATATAGCATATTACATGTGTACTCTTCTAAATTTTGAAGTATTCTGCATTTTGAAGTAAATCTGACCCAAGGATTTAGGCAAGGAATTATGGACTTATATTTTAAAATAATGCTTTGTGGATTTATGACAGCAGAATTAAATTTATTCCCTAGAAAGTATAGTTTCTTTAATAACTCAGGAAACAACCAAATGTAAGACAATTTTCAAATCTGCCTTATAAGATCTCCTGTGCCCTTCAAATCCCTTCCTCTCAGTTTGTCACATGGTGGTTATGGGTCTTGCTTTATGGGAACATAAAACCAAAATGATTGTGGGGGCTAACACACTTAAAAAAAGACAGCACAGCTCATGTAATTTAGTGGACAAGGAAAGGAAGGGCAACAAAGACTTAGGAAGGACAATTATACACCTACAAATCAGGATGCTGTAATGTGTCTCCTAAATGTTGAGGTGTGGCAGGAGTCAATGTATTGTGGTGAATAGGCCTGGAATCAAGTTCTCATCCTGATTCACAAGTTCTAGCTATGTCATTTTGAGCAAGACTATTAACTTCTCCTGAGCTTATTATCTCTTAAATGGGGATAATTATTCAGTATCCATCTCTTAGATTATAGTTACTATTGTGAATTTTATTGTATTTCTCCTGATTTTTTGTGATAATAAGTATAATTTGGGTTCTAGGCAAGGAAAAAAGAATGTTAAGTATCCAAGGTCAGCTTCATGTTAAAGTGAAAATTATTAGACATATAATGTGCTTTTGAATATTTTAATTGAAAAAAATGGCCAGCATAGTTTCTGAATAATGTCCTTGGACTATTTATTTGCTAATGAAAGAAAAATGGCAGAATCAGGACTAGTTTTAATTGTATAATGGTTTTATTTAAGTGTTTCTCTAAGCTCGCAAGGTACTAATATATTAGCTTCAAGGCAGCCTAATATATCAAAACACATTAAGCACAGATTTGGCAAATAAACCCATATTACCTAAGGATTTTAAAAATTATAGTTGATAGTGGCCACTGCTCCCTTCTCTGGCTCAGCCTACGAATGGTGGCCAGTGGCCAGGGGATTTCTTCATAGAATTTCTGAGAATCTTAATGAAAATATGTAACTCAGAAACAAGAACAAAACCCACCTACCATTGCTCTAATTTTACTGATTTTCTAGCTTGTTAGTTCCCAAGTGGCCTCTTCCTGTAAGTTGCTCTGCCTGTGCTGATGAGATGGGTCTTAGGCATGGGATATGCCAAGATTTTGGCTTTTTAAAAAATTCAAACAGAGAGCCTCTTTTAATAGCTTTTATAGTTTCATTTGTTTGTGTTTTGATCTTGAATCCATCTTGAATTTGTTTTTGTTTGCAGAGTAACATTTTTATTTAAGTATCATTTGATTGCTGTTTATTGTTAAACATTCAGTTAGTGGAAACTGACAGGCTTCCAAACGGAAGAAGAAAATCCGTAAGGAAAAGACTCTGTCTGGATCCTTCTGAGCTGGTGTATATGGCCCATTTTTTAAAAGGTGTTTTTAATAAATTTTATGAATATATAATTATTATATAGTAAAATACACTAGTTTTATGTTATAACAGAAGTTACCCATATAACTGCCACCCCAATCAAGATATAAAGCATTTCCATCACCCTACGGAGCCTTCTCATGCCCTTTGCAGATGATTCCCCAAGTTCATTCTGTTGAGTTAGACTTTGAGTCAGAAATCCTAACTTCAGAGCCTGGGTCCTTTACTGCTTTTCTAACTGAAGCTTCTTTTTCCTTACGTTTACAGTGTAGTAGCTTGCCTATTATATTTGTATTTTCATTGATTATTTATTGTTGATTGATTGGCTGGAGGTAATTTAATAGCATTATCATTTATCCTGAAACTTCAATATCTTTTTTTTTAATTCTTGACTTGCCACATCTAATAAGTAGTCAAGTTCTTGTAAAATGTTTATGATAATTCTTAGTTCCTGTCTCCTGGCATTGGCAAAAAATACTTTATTCATTAAAGTATATACTTCATTATTTGGGTAATATAAATTTAATTGTTTTAATAGTAAAATAAAATGCTTTTATTGTCAAGATAGTCTTCAGTGAGTCTGTGTAGATTCCATGTTCTCTAAGCCTTATACAGATAGGGTGAGTCTTTGATGGTATCTATATATGTTTAGTATTCAAGTTTTGAATTATAGAGGTTTTGTGATACAAGTGTTTTCTCTTCCAGGACTTTTCCAGATTTCGCAGAACAAAGTAGCAGTTCTTCTTTTAGCTGGTGGGCAGGGGACAAGACTTGGCGTTGCGTATCCCAAGGGGATGTATGATGTTGGTTTACCATCGCATAAGACGCTTTTTCAGATTCAAGCAGAGCGTATCCTGAAGCTACAACAGTTAGCTGAAAAATATCATGGCAAAAAATGTGTTATTCCATGGTAAGCTATGTATCATTGTGGGAGTATGTCTGAACAGAGATGTTTTGCAGTATTCAAAATACATATACACTCTCTTCATGAGCAGATATATTTCTCTTTACCGTTTCTTGGGTGGGGTAATTTACTATATGTGTTAAAGGTAATATATATTAAAGCTTAGTAGATGACCATTACAGACTTAATGAACAATATATATTTACTACCAACTTTTACATCCCTGGGTACATAGTGGACTCTTTCAGTCTAGAACAGCAGTTCTCAACCTGTGGGTTGCAACCCACAGGAACTGTATTAAAGGGCCATGGCATTAGGAAGATTGCGAACCACTGGTCTAGAAACTATATACTGATTGATAGTTCATCTAGATATAGAATTTCTGATTGAAAATCAGTTTCTTTTTGAAATCTGAAAGCCTTGCTCTGTTGTTTCTAGCATTGCTATGGGGTGGGGGGGGCTAATGCCATTTTGATTCCCAGCCTTTCTCTCTCTCTCTCTCTCTCTCTCTCTCTGAAAACATTTAGGGTCTCTTCTTTGATATCTGAAATGTCGTGATGATATGGCATGGATCTATTTTCAGCCACTGCTCTGGATACCCAGTGGGCCTTCTCAGTCTAGAAACTCATATCCTTAAGCACCAGGTTATGGAACCTTCACCTCTGCCAGGAACACACCAGAAGAAAACTGCATTGATTTCTCTGCCGTGGGCCGGACTTGTGCCCTCAGCTTCTACTTGTATGCTGTATTCCCAAGGCTGCTACCTTGGGCAGTATTTGTCTCGTCAGCACCAAGCGGTTACAGAAAATTCTCCTCTGCTTTTTAGGAGTTTTGGTCAGCTCTTTATTCTCTTTCCCAGAGCAGTTTTGGAAGTTAGAGCATTTTGAGAGGGAAACTGGCTGTGTATTTGAGATCCCTCAAGTCCCCAATCTTGTTTTTCAGTCCCATGTGATCAACCAAAGCTCTGCTGTTATCTTTACCTCCCAGCGGCAGCCTTTGAGCCAAGCCACATTCTCTACCACGAGCCTGTCCCCCAAATGAGTAGATACCCTCAAGACAAGGCAGCTGCATATCCTTAGTTACCTTTTGAAAGATTTCAACCTCTGGAATTGTAGTCCCATTCTCTGTTGCCTCTGGAGCTCTCTGATACATTTAAAAATATGCTTTTGTAATTTTCTCAACCTTTCTAGCTCTTCTCAACTTGAGTACTTGCCTGCTGAGAACTGTTTTCTTCATCTTATTTCCTTTGGGGGTTTTTGAGGAACATCTGTGTTCTAAGCAGCAACATTCCAATGACAGCCTTGGCTTCCTGCTACTGTGTTGGATTTTCTTCTTTCTCCTTCTAGAATTTCCTGTTCTGTTCTTATGCAGAGCAGTTTAGTCACTTCTTTTGCGATCTTCTAAAAGCATATCAAACCTTTTATACTCTAAATTCAAAATACTCAAGATAATTTCTTAAATAGATATCTGCTGTGGTGGGAAATTATGCTATTTTTTTAAATTTTTAAATGAGACTTTATATTGCAGTTATGATCCTTCTGTGTGTTTTTGTCTAATGCAGACCACAATAAATACACGAATACACTTAAAGCAATTTACTTGAATGTATATTCCTAAATCATCTTTACTTCACTTTGGGAACCAGTGAGCCAAGGGCATCTTACTGTCTTCAATATGCTGTTTAGTTTAGACATTGGTATGATTGAGTCCTCAGATATCACACAATATACTATTTTTTTTCTTATTCATTTAACAAATACTGAGTGCCTGTTTTTGTGGGGGATAAATCAGCAACCCAGACAAAAATCCTTCTTAGCTATGTAGTTTACATTCTAGTAAGGGCAAAATCTACTGTCGTCACTAATTGTGGTTTTAGATAGAATTTTTTTTCCTTTGCCACACTAGCATGGGTTGGATTTTTGCGACAACAGAGTATAATTATACTTTTATGATTCTAAATGAAGGGTTAGCAGAGTCCAGATTCCACTTCAAATTTTAATATAAAGAACCACAAGGGATCATTAGACTGTATTGCAGTTACCTTTCTCCCCCTATTTAGGAATTTTAAATTTAGAACACACTTTTAACAGAGTTCTAAAATGTTTACTGAAGACACTTATAGGTACTCTGTTAAAGGAGATATGTTTAATGTCTGTAAGTAAATTTATTTTATACGTAAGTATTGATGAAATTACTGAAAGAAATTCCTCTTAGACAGCCACCAACGAATGTGTCATATTCAGGAAAAAATATGCAGGAAGTCAAAACACACAAGTGCTCTCAGATTTGCTTTAGTTTAGGAATAGACAAAACTTTAATCCATATAGCACTTAAGATCTACTTTTCTCTTGCAAGGTATATAATGACCAGTGGCAGAACAATGGAATCTACAAAGGAATTCTTCACCAAGCACAAGTACTTTGGTTTAAGAAAAGAAAATGTAATCTTTTTTCAGCAAGGAATGCTGCCTGCTATGAGTTTTGATGGGAAAATTATTTTGGAAGAGAAGAACAAAGTTTCTATGGCTCCAGGTATGTAATCATTTATTACATTTAATCATGTATTTAACGGTGACTAGAAATGGTAATTTTCTTTTAATATGGTGATTTGGATATTTAAAACAATTTTTTTGGCAATTTGGAAGTGATTTAAAATGATGAAAATGGGCGGAATAGGTACACTTTTATACTTTTTTGTGTTAATTTTTGTGGATATCTGCCCAAAAGAGCAATTTGAGTAGCTTTCTGGGTTCTCTTTAACCAATATTTTATATATTTAACAACGTTTATAGCTACATTATTATAGTGAAACATTGGATATCATATGCTATTTAATAAATGAGGGGCTAAATTATGGTTTATAAATAGCATAAATTCTTAACTAGTATTAAGATAATTGGATACATTACATGACAAAGAGAAATCATTTCAATGGGTTATTTAAGACAACACCCAGATACAAAATTACATACACAGTCTGACCAGGGCCACTGCTCTGCACAGTTCTTTGTATTGAATACTGGTTGCAGTTTGTGGACGGCACCCACTAGAATTTGGCAATGTACTGCCTGTGTCACATATAGTGGCTCTCACTATGATCTCAACAGTAAAAATAAATCTGACAACAGATTTATATTTATATGAATCTGTGCTTGGAGGAAAGGCTGAAAGAAAGAAACAATAGTATTAACAGTGGTACTCTCCAGATGTAAGATTTTTATTAATGGAAGACTTATTCTTAGGTGTCTTATTTTGTGAAGTTGTCTAATTTTTTGTCTTTTAAGTTGTGGCTGAGGTTGTTGATAGAGAAGTATGTTAAAGCAGAATTAAAAACAGATGGGGAAAGAAGAGGCTTTACTTAGTTTTTAAATCCCACCAGGCCTTCCTATCAGTCTTAACAGTGATTTGATATAAAATGCTTATGTATTTTTATTTTTGAGATGAGTGAAATTGTCGTTGGGGCTGTAAATATAGAGTTAACTTGAAATTATACACATGTTAATAAGACTTGAAATGATATGAAATAATCATTGCCTGATAAATAATTTCATATTTCATAATATATAGGCTAGATTATTAAAAGGGACTGAGTTAAAAAGAAACATATGATCTTCAGGGTTGCCTGGTCTTGCTTTGATAAGATCTGGTTAAGACTCTGGACGCTTAATGCTAAATAATCTTCAAAATCATGTGGTATAACTTTTGATGCCTGATTCTTTCCTTCTGGATATTCAGTTTTCTTGGCTCTAAAATGTGAAACTAGAGTTTTCAGAGATTTTTACCTAGTTTGACAACATTAAATAATCTTTGGGTTACCTTCATAATGGGTTTTGGTGTGCTACTAGTGGGCTCTTTTATTTTCCAGATGGGAATGGTGGTCTTTATCGGGCTCTTGCAGCCCAGAACATCGTGGAGGATATGGAGCAAAGAGGCATCTGGAGCATTCATGTCTACTGTGTTGACAACATATTAGTAAAAGTGGCAGACCCACGGTTCATTGGCTTTTGTATTCAGAAAGGAGCAGACTGTGGAGCAAAGGTAAATGCCTTTCTCAACTGCAGTGAGGCTGTCAGTGGTCTTACTCCATCATACACTATTCTAGGCATTAAACTAAGTTTATTAGGCTGATTTGAATATTTTAGAATCATTCAATTCTCGAAAGTAATTGAGCTATCTCATACCCACTTTTTCTTAAATTGACAAGACTTGATTTTTTTTTTTTTTTTTTGAGACAGAGTCTTACTTTGTTGCCCTCTGCAGAGTCTTATGGCATCATAACTCATAGCAACCTTCAAGTCTTGGGCTCAAGCGATTCTCTTGCCCCAGCCTCACTAGTAGCTGGGACTGCAGGCACTAGCCACAACTCCTGGCTATTTATTTTGTTTGTTTAGCAGGCTTGGGCCCGATTCAAACCCATCAGTCCCGGTGCTTCTGGCCATTGCCCAAACCACTGAGCTATGGGCATCCCCAAAGCTTGATTTTAAAAGTAGTTGTATACTTGTCAATCACAAAAGTTTAAAATATGTGAGAATGATGTGTAAGTACCTGGGAAAGTGAATGGTCATCATTAAACCTAGGAAGGATTTATTACTATCAAATGGGTTTCAATCAGATTGACCTAATTTGTTTCCTATGGCAAAGTTACTGGAGTTACAGGTAAGGGAAAGATGGTGGAAATGTGCAGGTTGGGGATAAGAATGATTAAGGAGATGAATAACTTCATGAGCACCTCCAAATGTACTGACACTAAGGTGAAGGAAGGTTTACAAGGCTGGATTATAAGAATCTGTTGTTGGCTTTGTTCTTTTCAACCTTTTTTTGAGTGTATAGATGATACAAGAGATATTTCTTTCTTTTTTTTTTTTTTTTGAGACGGAGCCTCAAGCTTTCCCCCTGGGTAGAGTGCCATGGCATCAAAGCTCACAGCAACCTCCAACTCCTGGGCTCAAGCGA
>NW_003852411.1:28744282-28750280 GCF_000181295.1 Otolemur garnettii | reverse complement strand
AAAAAAAAAAAAAGAAATTTGAAGTATCTGGATTTAGAATAGACGTGCCGTAGGATATATAAAATAGTCTTAGTTGGAACTTTTCTGTTATAAAGATTATTTATCTCAAAATTGATCTAGAAATCTAATGTGCGAAGTTTCTACCTCATTGTAGCATATGCAAGCAAGACTGCACTCTCCTACAGATGTGTGGAGTAAGCCGTGGTGTAGTTATTTTTGGCACATAATAAACGTGTTGCAGCAGGAAAAAAATGATCAAGAAGCTGAAATCTTAAATTTACTGATTCAAGTCTTGAGAGATTGAGCTGATGGGCCTAATACAACTTCTCTTGACTCTGAAAAATAAATAAAAGAGTTGGTTTAGTTCATTTAAAATTTCTATCTGGTCTAATACTCTATGAATATTTGTACTGTATTTGAAATAGCTACTACACTGTAATAGAAACATAGAGTATTGGATCATAAGTAGGTACGAAGTTTTAAACAAAACTGTGTATTTCTGACTTTGTTCCACTTGGTGTCACTCTTGAAGTTTACTGTTAAAAGCTTTTAGAATCAATTTAAACTTTATAGAATCAGAGAGTATTGAGCCTGGAAAGGACCTCAGAGATCATCTTATTACCTCCTTTGATCTCAGAAATGAGCACCCGAAATTCCAGTCCTGGGCTCAAGGGTAGTTCTTCGTGTTGGCAGAGCCAGGATTAGAATTCATGTTTCCTAACTTCCGGTCTTGGTATTATATTACGTTATATGTCTACACTGCTTAGATTAGCTAAGCTTTTGTTGGCAGTCCAAAAAACTCTAAACTGATGGGCTAACTTTTGTGAGAACACTAATCACACAGATGTGTTAACCAGTCATTCTTCTCCATTACCTGTGGGCTCGCTAAGATAAAGCCAGCCTTGGTCTTCGCAGATTCACCATGTAGCTGTGTGTCTGCATATAGTGTAGCAGTCACTTAGTGAATGAACAAATAAACCTTAGGATGGAATCAAAGTGACTAAACTGGCATATATTAAAAACCTTTAGAAATGTTAGAAAACATTTATGTAATCTATCCTCTCTTTCTAATACGAAAATTAAGGTATTAAAACCTATATTTAAAAACACGTAAGTTAGGGAGTGACCCAAAGTGTGGTAGTAGGATTCTTTGCAGTTCTTCTTTAATAGGTCCCTATCTTGATGCATTAAATATTTTTTTATTGAGTGAGAGCCTTGAAAGAAGACTCAAAAGGCTGAGGTGGTTTACCAAGTATAAAGCAAAGAAGATAGGAATCATTGTTAATTGAAGAGTATTTTGTAAAGCAGTTACAGGCACTTTGAGGTTAACGTGTTATTTTGGACTCAGTTTTTCAGGATTTAACTTAGGAAATATTGAACAAACTTCTTTTATATTGTATATCTTTTCTGTATAATGTAAACTGATTTCCATCTTCATGCAGTTTACAAATGATTTCTTTTATAATTTAGATTTTTATAATTAGAGGTTAATGTCATAGAAGTAAACCTTTGGGAAATGTAAAATGTGAATATGCTTATTTTTTACTTTCTCTGGCTAGGAGCAGGAATATAGAGAGGTGATTGGAAAATAAGTCTTGTGTACATTAAAAAGTTGGAATGAGAGGAATGTATTTTAAGTTCCCTGTCCAGTAAGATACCCATGATAGAGTAAATGAAGGTGATGATAGGTTGACAGATAAGAATTGCAGATAGGCCTATGACTGGGTTAAATCATTTTGCTGTATAATGTTTCCCTCCTGCTTAATCTACTTCCTTGGTAGAATATTTCTTTTCATTGAATGCTGTATTCCTGGTGAATGTAATTCCTGGTGTAATTCCTGGTGTAATTCCTGGTAGAATATTTCTTTTCATTGAATGCTGTATTCCTGGTGAATGTAATTCCTGGTGAATGTAATTCCTGGTGAATGGTGAATGTAATCCACCATTTCATGGTGGCAAACAGTAAAACTATACAGCAGACTTAGTTATTCAGTACCCCTGCCTCACTGGGCTAGACTCAGGGCCTGTATTTCTAATTGCTGTGTAAATGAAGTTCTCGATAGTGGCTTTAGTTTGGAAAAGGCTGCTACTGGCTGTATTTAATATAATAAGTCAGTTGCTAAAGAAAATGATGTTACATACATGCTTAGACTTGTCAAATTAGACTTGTCAAACTGGGGACAGATTTTTAAAACTGTGAAGCATGCTCAATTGATATTTGGACAGGACAAAAAAATACCCTCATGTTTTTTATTGTTTGATACGTCTATCAGATACTCATCTCATGTGAACTTTGATTTTGTTTTAGTGCATTGAATACAGTTCTTCTGTAATTTTCTTCTCAATACTTTAGGCCAGAGATGTGTAGGATTAGGGTGGTAGCATATCACAATGACCTGTGCGGTTTGTTTAAAATTATATACTTTTGCATTTCCATCTGGTTTTGATATACACTCTTTTCTCAGATTTCCCAGCAGCCCAGAGCCATTGATAAATTATTACTAGTTTTCAAACTTTTTTATAAAAAGCATCAAATGTCTTATTTCAAACAAAATCTAGTATGCAACAAATAAGTATGGGTGGGCTTTCTGATTAAAATTGTGTGGGAGCCCAGTTATCTGCCTGCTCTAAACTGTCTTCCTCTTAATTAGATCCCTGAAGAACAAGGAAAATGCTATGTTCATGAATGAAAATTGAAGAAATTCTATTTCATATGAAGTAATGATTTGGGCAATACAAAGTGAGAGACGAAATACCTTATGTTTTTTGTCTTTTGAAACTCACAGAAATTTCATTTTTTCTCAAAGTAATTGGATATGGTTAAGGATACATTAAATACTAAAAAATACAAGATGGGGGTGATATAGACTCCTCATTTTAGTATTTCCCATCCAATGTGATTTCTTTTGGCCCGTAGATGTGTATATAATGGAATTTATACTCCATGGTTTTGCTAGGTGATAAGAGGAAGATAATAATATACTTCATTTCTAGTTGGAAAGTAGTCTGTCAAAGTGTATAAAAATGCATGGTTGATTGTCTAAAAATTCTTAGTGTACACAAAATTGTAAATGTGGCATTTGACAATGGCAAATCTCCAAAGAAGCATTTAATTGCATTTCTTCCTCTACTGTTGTCTTTCTTTGGTGGGCAGGTGGTAGAGAAAACGAACCCTACAGAACCAGTTGGAGTGGTTTGCCGAGTGGATGGAGTTTACCAGGTGGTAGAATATAGTGAGATTTCTCTGGCAACAGCACAAAAACGAAGCTCAGATGGACGACTGCTATTCAATGCCGGGAACATCGCCAACCATTTCTTCACCATCCCATTTCTGAGAGATGTTGTCAAGTATGGGCAAGATGGGGACCTTTTAAAACTGTATTTTTTGTTAATCAGACCCTAAGTCACTTGAGAGGTAGGCAGATCCCCCCAGTCCATGTCCCACAGAATTCATCTTTCCTGAAGACTCCTTTTATCAAGTGGACATTTATCTCACATTGTGATTGTTTTAGTAAGATTTATCACTAGGAGGGACTTAGTAGGAGTCCCTTCTTCAGTACATTAACTGGAGTTGAAAGCATTTCTCCCTTGTCCCCATCCCCCAACTGTGGGCTAGGTTCTGTTGCAGCAAAGAATAAGAAACAAAACTGTCTTCTACAACTGGGAGCTTTTTAAAAATACAGATATTTACAGAGTACATCTTTCTTTTTATCGACTAGTTCCTAACTATCCTGAGTTGTTAAAGTCACTTATTTTGACTGAAACATTAAAAAGGTAAAGATAAAGAATTGACTCATTCTGTGTTTAGGATATCTTACTACCCTGTGAGTAAATGTTTCAGTAAACATGTTTTGTAGACTATGTAGTTCTTTGTAAAGATCCCATTTGATGTTGAGATATGTGTCTCGGAATTTGGCAGTACATCAACTGAATGGAATTTCTGGAGGTAGATCCATGACATCTGTATTTTTAAAAAGCTACCTGTACAATTCTAATTCACCTGTCTCTCCCAGAGTGGCATTTAGGGCTTAGTGCATTAAAGAGTGGAAAACAAAAGAACTTAAGATTTGTATGAAAACCAACTTGTATGCTTTGTATGAAAGGATAAAATAGGAGCTGTTTTATTTTATCCCACCATATTTTAGCATGAAGGATATTCTCACTTTTTCATTGTCATGATAGCTTTTAAACATTCAGGATAACTGCCTACTTTTTACAGAGTTAAGGTTTACTTTAAAATTTCAACTCCAGCTTCAAAATATTTCCCATTCTACTATGTCATTTGTAGCTGTGTTACTAATTCATCTATAGTAACTTTTAATACTCATTTTTATCTTACATTTGAAGAGATTTGGGACAAGAAGTAGAACATTTTATAAGAGACATAGAAATTATGGGAAAGACATTGAGGTGTATATATTTGTAATGTGAAAATGATTATTTGATTGTTTTAAAATATAAGGAAATGAATGAGGGAAAATCATTTTTTATTTAAATGTGAACTGAAACTTAACAAATGGTTTTGTTTTCACTTCAGTCTTAGTACTGCTTGATGCATTATCTCTTGAGAGTTTTCAGATTTTCTGGCATTTTAAACCTGGAAAGTGATTGTATCTTTTTTCCCTCTACTTAGTATTTATGAACCTCAGTTGCAGCACCATGTGGCTCAGAAGAAGATTCCATATGTGGATTCCCAAGGGCTGTTAATTAAGCCAGACAAACCAAATGGAATAAAGATGGAAAAATTTGTCTTTGACATCTTCCAGTTTGCAAAGTATGCTTTGAATAGCACCAGTAAGATTAAAGACATGTCTTGAAATGCTGTTTTTTGTTCTCTTAGGCATGAAACTCTTTTCAGGAAACATTTGATAGTATGTATCTCAGCTACAATATTTTGATCATGAGTGTGTAGTCTAGATGCATTTATCATTCTCTCGGATAAAATCATCACTCCAGGAGTACGCTCTGAGTGGCCTAAGAGTCCATCTATCTTTTTATCAACTAGTTCCTGCCTGTCCTGCAGAGTTGTTAAAGTTGTATATTTTGATTGAGAGATTAAAAAGGTGAAGATAAGGAATCGACCCATTCTGTGTTCAGGATAGCTCACTATTCTGTGAGGAAATGTTTCAGGAAACATGTTTTAGACTGTATAGTTCTCTATAAAGGTGACATTTGATGTTGAGGTATGTGTCTCAGAATTTGGCAGTATGAAATGTGGAAGACAAATTATGGTTGTATACGATTAATCTCTCCATATTTATTTCTCAGTCATCCTTTTTTGCCTGTTTGTCTTAAACCTGGGACAGATCCTAATGTGATCTTTATGCATCAGAAAGATGAGATATAAAATGAGGTGTTTTATAGTTGGAGATGGAAATGATTCCTCATTTTGCACTGGAAAAGAAAATTTCAATGTTTTTTGGCCTAAGGAGGGCATTTACTTTATTCAGCATTCATTTGACATTAGATTAAGATTAAGAGAGCCTATTTTTGAACACAAAAGACTTAGCTTAGAGAGGAGTCAGAGGCCATGTATGTAGGTAGTTTTTTTACTTGTTAATGAAGTCTCTGTATGGTCTCACTCTAGGAAGTTTGTGGTGTATGAAGTATTACGGGAAGATGAGTTTTCCCCCCTGAAGAATGCAGATAGTCAGAATGGGAAGGACAACCCTACTACTGCCAGACATGCGTTGATGTCCCTGCATCATTGCTGGGTCCTCAATGCGGGGGGCCACTTCATAGATGAAAATGGCTCTCGCCTTCCAGCAATTCCCCGGTAAGTCAGTATTTTTTCTTTTTTGTATACATGCTCTCTTGGACTTCTTTCTTTCTCTCGCTGATATACTCCTAGATTCTTTTTCAAAAGCAAGGGAAGGAGGGTTGGAGGAGGTGGTCCACTTTTTGGGGGGGGGGGGACACACAATTATAACAGAGTTCTAATTTAACAAAAGCAATCAATATAACCTGGCTCTGTGTACCCTCATTGAATCCCCAACAA
>NW_003852411.1:28709234-28744262 GCF_000181295.1 Otolemur garnettii | reverse complement strand
AAAAAAAAAAAAAAAAAAAAAAGCAAGGTGTTAATGTGTGGGCAGTTTCTGATGTGAATAACAGCTTTGATTATTACAAAGATGATAATAGCTTTACCTCTTCTTAAAGAGGAATCTTTTCGAAATGTGTTTTTTTGGAAACAGTCCCACCATGACAGTGAAATGATTCTTATTAAATAATGGTCAGAAGATAATTCTTTTGGTGTGGCATATGGTTAAAGCCTGTTAGCAACACACTGCACCACAGGGCAGCTCCCTCAGCCACAGAGAATTGGTTGTTGCTACTGAAGTATCTGTGGCTTCACTGAGTGGACTATCTGTGGGACCTGCTCAAAGCCCTGCCACCCCCAGGATACCTCTAAGATGTAGACCTAGTGCAGTGTTCATCAGAGCCCTTATAGATTAGAGGAAGATGCAAAGAGAAGAAGTGAATGCCAGTTACATCGCTGAGACTGAAACTCCAGACATGCTTTGGGTTTTCAAAAGTTAAAAAGAAAAGGTACTTACACCTATTCAAATCCAAAATAAAGGACTTTTAAGCTAAATCTTGTATTTTATGATGAAACCTTCATTAGCACCTAGAATTTTCCCTTCTAAATCATATATACTTGTGTAAAAATCATTTTGCCGTTTATTTTATATTCTTTTTTTTTTTTGAGACAGTCTCACTATGTCACCCTGGGTAGAGTGTTGTGGTGTCACAGCTCACAGCAACCTCAAACTCTTGAGCTTAAGCAATTCTCTTGCCTCAGCCTCCCAAGTAGTTGGGACTACAGGTGCCCACCACAGCACCTGGCTATTTTTTTGTTGCAGTTGTCGTTGTTGTTTAGCAGGCCCGGGCTGGGTTTGAACCCAGCAGCCTGGGTGTATGTGGCCAGCGTCGTAACCACTGTGCTACAGGCGCCGAGCCTTTATTTATATTCTTAAAGGACGAAATGGCTGGCTGCAAGAATGTCAGAATAAATATTAGGACCTTGGGCATTGGAACTTCCTGGCCTATAATTGTTTTTAAGAAGGAGCAGTGGTAGCTTTTGTCTCCCAGTCCAAGGCCATTTTCACGCTCTGCGTGGTCAACAAGCTCAGTTGGTGGCATGTCACATTGTCCTCATGTTTCGTTTTTGTCCATTGCGCTTGATTTTTCACCCCTTCAGGTCTCTTGTGTCATATTTATGGCTTGGCATCAACACATGTCATTCAGTCAAGTATATTTTATAACTCCACCTCATTGTTATTGTTTGATTTGTTTTCATTCCCATTAATGCTTATTTATTCCCACATAGCAGTGCTACAGATGGGAAGTCAGAGACCATCACAGCTGATGTCAATTACAAGTAAATATCCTAGCCTGCCTACAGTGCTTGGTGATGGGGCTGTGCTTCCCTCTGTACTAACTGGCATTGTAGTTTAGCACTCTGCCTTTTCGGGGTCTGGAGGGAGGGTGGTTGAAGCTTTGATGGTGGTGCACTGCTTGTTGGTGGCAGTTATCTTTCTGGATGACACTAACTCAGAATCTCAGTGCATGCTGGAAGTGGGGAGCATGCTTTACTAAAGCATCCAACCAGGGACAAATTTACAGATGATGGATGGATAAGATCCAGGGAGCGGGTTACAGGCCAGGGCAAAAATTTGGATCTCAACTTATAGCTTTTAACGTAACATAAGCATAAACTAGATAATAACATTCTGAAGATGTATTATACTGAATTAGATATATACTGTCAGTGTAAAGGCTAACTGTTCCTGATGTATATAATGGCTCTTACTCCCACACTGATAGCTTTCATTTTGGCACTATGTATTGATTATAGCTAGTTACTGTCTTCTAAAAATCTTGTCTTAATAGTAAGTCATTTTTAGTTAGAAGTGACATGTATCCTTTCTCTTCTGGGTACTGATAGAGTTTGAAAAAGCCATTATCCTTATAGCTAAAGAGACAGCTTAATCTTCTTGTTATACTTTTAAAGCCATTAGGTTTAGCTTGATTTTAAGTTTTTAGGATAATTTGGGAAGTGTGTGCAGGGCAAGAGATCTGGGGGTGGAAGTCATCTCAGAAACAGTGGCACCGAAGTCAGTGGCACCCAGGTGCTTTTTCCTTCTTGAGCCCGTTCCCTTAGCCCAGTGGAGACAACCCCTTGTGAGTGTCAGTGTTTCTGGGAGGCAGCCCTGTGGACAAAGAAGTGCAGTCAAAGATTTGGTTAGTTTCTTCTAGGGGCCATAGATGACTGTTGCCCCTTTTCCCTTGGGAACTGGGATGCAGAGCCCTTTGTGACTTTTGGTCTCATCCATTTTTAATATGTGGAAGCAATTTAAGAAACAAATCTTTGACCTTAAAGTTTTTTAAATTGAACCACAGCTTTTAACTTAAAAGTAAAATAGTTTCTTAATTATGATGCTGAAAACAGCATCCAACTATCTTAGTTAAGATACAGAAAGTTAATATTATTTACACTTTTTAAGACATCTTTTTCTTTTATGTAGTCCCTTTCAGTTTACTTCCTTGTAGTCATTTGTAGAATAATTAAAGTGAAATTAAAGTTTGGCCCTAAAGGAGATCATGGACTTAGAAATAGTTCCTACTGAAATCCTTAGCACCAAAGGATGTCCTCAAACATTTGGAAACGGTTACTTAAAAGTGAGATCTGAAAAGGAAGTATTTTGTCCAAAAGGAGGAAGAAACATCATGGAGATATTTGAAAGGATGGAAGCAAGGGTGCTGAGTTTTGGCTAAATGACATTGTTTTATTTTTCACCTTAATATATACTTCAGTGTGAGCTACCAAAGAGTTGCTTAACTAAAGAATTGGGGGGGGGGGCAGTGGTGTTATTGGGATAATTTACCTATATTCCGAGATTTTACATTTGGTCACAGTAGTTTCTGTCTTCAGGGCATCTAACTTTACTAAGGTTGACTTTCTTAGTTTCTTGAGGTATCTTTGTGATACCTAGACAGGAAGGTTACATATTCAGGCCAGCTAAGTATGTGTTGCTCGGGTTCAAAACCACTTTCTCCTGGGTACACGGAATCTTTCAGAGGCTGAGGTGGGACTGGGCTGTATACATCTTACCAATGGGATGGGCCCTCATTTTTCCCATTTGGTGTAGTATGACTCTGAGCTGCTCCCAGAGGGTCTGAACTAGACCTCTTGATCTCTTGTGATAGAACCTGGCTCATATCTGGAGAGACTTGTACCTAGCCTGTGCCTTTTTTTCTCTCCTCATTAGTCTGTCATCTGTCTGCCCTCACAGTTCATTGATTTATTCAGCCAGTGTCCTGGGTGCTGAAGCAATTCACACAAGAGAATAAGTCCTTTCTTCACAGCTTACCAGGAGGTTCAAGATGCACATACATAACAATTAAGTAACATCATCAGGCAATATGCGATGATATGCTAAATGTGAGGTATAGATGATAAGTACTCTAGGAGGCAGTGACTTAGCAGGTATCTGATAAGTTTATTTTTATATGAATAGAGCAATAGGAAGCAATGACTCTGAAATGCAGTGGTCCAGGGAAGGTTGGGTTTGAGCTAAGTCTTGGAGGATGGATGTGGTTTTATAGTTAAAGGGACCATAGTTGAGAATGACTTGGAATAGTCGAGAGTATAACTAGCCAGATTTGAATGGAAAGTAGCAGGATAAGTGAGTTGGAATGGTATACAGAGAAAAATTGACCTGTGGCTAAACCCAGAAGCCTCTGATTTTATTGACTGCACCAACATGTGAGACTACATGCTTTTGGAAAAGCAAAGAAGAGGTACAGTTTGACCAAACAGTAGATTCTTGTGCATCCTGTATCATTTTGATAAGATTCTTGGAATGGCAAGTAACACAGAGGTCCACTGACTGTAAATGTATTAGAAACATAGCTTACTAACTTTTGTGTTAGATAATTTAGAAACTCAGGATTGCAAATGGCTGTAAATGTTAGATTGTGACCTAGAAGAAGCACATGGTGACTTTGGCCTTGCCTTTGCTTGGGTGCATTTTGGCTTAGGTCTTTTACAAAGGGAATTTTGGTAGTAGTGAAGTACTTTCAAACATTGCCTAAATCAGCTCATTTAGTCTAAAAGGTTTGGGTTGTACAGTAAAATAATATGCTGCGAAAAAAAAATTGACCTTTGAAGTAGTACTATCCGATAAAACTTGCTGCGATGAAGGAAATGTTCTAAATCTATGCTGTTTAATTTGGAAGTCATTAGGCATTCATGGTTCCTGAACACTTGAAATATTATTATGACAAAGAAACTGAACTTGAAATTTTTAATTAATTTTGAAAATCTTAATTTGAATTTAGGTAGCCACATGTGATGTTTGTCAACATCAAGTACCTACCTTGTGAGTCTGTGGCGAGGATTAAAACGAAATATGGAGGCTTCAAAGCACCTAGCAGTGGTTCTGGCACACAATATAGACTCAATAAGAAGTCCCTTTACCAAATGGGAACTGGGAGATGGTAAAAACTGAGATGTACATAAGGGGGTGGTAGTGTATCAAAATTGGCAAATTGCTGTAAAGAGCTACCAGTAACATGGGCGCTTGTTCCAAATAGTCTTTCTGGACATGAGAATTTTATGTTAACTTAATCCTCAGGGAATTTAGTGATGTGGGTAGTATCTGTTCCTTCTTTTAACTATAAGAATTTTGTTATCTAAGCTTCTCAGGAAAGTATGGTGTCTGTACTTTCACTCTAGCAAGTAACACAGGAAGCAACATCTTCAATACATACTTGGTTTTTTTCCTTTAGCTTGAAGGATGCGAATGATGTACCAATCCAGTGTGAAATCTCTCCTCTCATCTCCTATGCGGGAGAAGTAAGTTTGCTTTGTTTTTTTTTTTTCTCTATTCTTTTACAAAGTGTTGTGTATTTCAAAAATAGCTTAAAAAGTAGATTTCATTCTCATCAGAAAGAAATGATAAATATTTGAGGTGCTGGCTGTGTTAAGTCCACAATATATACGTGCATTGAAACATCACATTGTACTCCCACAAATATATACAATTATTATTTGTCAGTTAAAAATGAAATAAAACTTTTATAAAAGTAGGATTCTGGTGGTGGCTTATGTTTATGGTTCAGTTGTCCTTAGAGAAGACGGCAACATTTTCTGATGGCCCTGCCCTGAGGTTGAGCAGAGGAGCTTCTGAGTTCCTCTCCTTGAGAATACTGCGTGACTTTGCATCCAGCCCAACAATGAGCTAGTTTCCATTAACTGAAATCTATGATGTCTAGTCCATTTTACACACCCATTAAAATGCAAAAATAACATAAAATATTAAAAAATATAATCAGCCTTGTTTTTTCAGTAAATCATCTGACTCTTTAATGTGTGTAAATTTTGTTTCAAAAAGCTCTATTTTGTTTAGGTACTTAGTTCTATCACTTTTAAAACCAGGGGATTATAGGGACCCCACTATTGAAATTATGTAACATTTTTTCTGGAGATCCTGATCAATATTGCTTAGTTGTAGCTTCAGAGACAGCTGTCTTCCTTAGAGAGGTAACTATATAGAGAGATGATTATAGGAAAAAATGAATATCATATTATAGAAATTATAATCAGAATAATTTTTTATTCATTTGATGCTTCCATAAATTGATCATTAAGTCTAGCTTAAAAAGTATTTAAAATAGTTTTGACTTTTAAATTCTGCGTCTTGGTCCAGCTTTTGGTATTCATGCTTTAAATCATTATTACCACCACTAAGTCCAACATGACTGGTGCCCACTCACTAGTTTTTTTATTTTTTTAATTTTTTTTATTAAATCATTAGTGCATTTTATTAGACATTAGTGCATTTATGGGGTACAAGGTGCTGATTTTCTATACAAGTTGGAATGCTTACGTTAAACTGGTGAACAGAGCCTTCACCTCTGCAGATATACTGCATAGTCACCAGTTTTCTTATTGTGTTTCATTTCAATCCTTTTTTGCAGGGACTAGAAAGTTACGTGGCAGATAAAGAATTCCATGCACCTTTAATCATTGATGAGAATGGAGTCCATGAGCTGGTGAAAAATGGTATATGAACCAGATACCAAGTTCTGCCACGATGGAAATGGCTTTATTTTTGATAGACCAACTGTGAACCTATAGGACCTCTCCTGGAAGACTGAAGTTTGAATAGCCACAGGGTTTCATTTTACTCATTGAACTGTTGTAACTACTACAAACTTCCCAAGATTCTGATGACTGAACTACAGAGAACATTTTTATGATTCTCAACTCATTGAAGGTCTTATTTATATTTTTCAATTGTATAATTTTTTTCTCTCCCAAGCCAAGAAAAACATTGGTCATCCAGAAAATTTCCTACAGCTTAATGATGATGGCCAGGATGTTCGACATTATATTACTTGGGGCTGGAAGCATTTGTTTTTCAAGTTGTATATAGTAATAATGTCGTTGTATATGTCAAAAGGTTTCTATGGTACTAAAAGTTTGTTTTGTTTTACAAACATTAAACTTTTTTAAGAAAATAGGCAGTAAAATAAACTTATGTTCTTGCCTCTGGAGTGTCATTTGTACATTGAAGAAATTATTGGGAAAATAGGAAACTTGGGAGAAACTTTGAGATAAATGCACAAAAACAAATTGATGCTTCAGTGAGGTTGCAAAGTCATAGAACTTTTTCCAGTGAATATCTAACTTTGGACTTTTTCTTCTTATCACTTTATAATAGTGGCTCTTAACTAAAGATGATTTTGCCCCTGATAGGGCATTTGGCAATGCCTAAAGATATTTTTAGTTATTACAACTGGGACAGTGGAATGGTACTGTAGACATCTAATGAATAGAGACCAGCAATGTTAATAAACATCACATAATGCATAGGACAGTCTCCTGCAACAAAGAATTATCTGGCCTAAAATATTAATAATGTCAAGGTCGGGAAACCCTGTTTCAGATCATCCATTTATTCTCCCTATTCTCTTTTGCTCAAATATTTGGTGGCACTTAGGAATTCAAAAGAACATCATTCCAGCTTGAGGATTAATAAAGAGAAAGGTGGTTCTTTCTTTTTTTTTTTTTCTTTTTTTTTTTTTTTTTTTTATTGAATGGTAACTATGTACATTAATGCACTTCTGGGGAAAGGTGGTTCTTTAAATGTGAGCCATAGATCATTAGTAAGGGTTCTCTCTGTCTAAAATGCAATTTACATGAAAATACTGAGCTTTACAAATGCATTTTATATAACATTTAAGTTTTGACCAAAAGCATGACAGTTAACATCTGGATAGATGAAATAGTCTAAAAATTATGTTTAAAGAGAAGAGGCAAATCTTATTTTTTACTAACATTGTCACAAGATAGGATGCCATAGATGGGCCTTTTGTTTAAGGATCGGTGTTTTTTTTTTTTTGGAAGAGCTTGTGTTACTGATATATTCATCTGTCTAAAATTGTTTTTTGTCCTAAAATCTAAATAGTTCATCCAGCATATTTTGTTTTATTCTGATAACAGTCCAATTTTTGTTATTGTTATCCATTCTAGTTTCCAAAAATATTTGTAAAGTTTGAGTTCTTCTTGGAATGGGTTTTGAGTGGATTATGAGAATCAAACTGCAGAGTTTTTGGTTCCTAAACGATGTTACGATTCATCTCTTTTTTCCTGAAGCTTCCTTTGCTATTTTCTCTTTCCCTAGTTTTAAGATCATACTAGTAATGCTAGGGAAAGGGGGCAGTGAGTCTGCTGCAGAGGTGCAATGGGAAGGGAACCTTGGGTAGTTAGGGACAAAGAGTCTGAGAGTTGCTGAACTGAAATTGCTGAATTGTGAAACACATTACGTGTTTAGGAGTCCTTGTTACATGTTATAAATTCAGAAAATACAGAATTGGGTAAAATGATTATACAAATAGTCATTTGACAGTGTGATAGAATTTATATGACAGCTAATAGTCACTTTGAGTCCTGTCAAATCATACCTGTTGTGATTTAATAACTTAGAGTCACAAATGAACATATAAGCCCAATGGGTGTTTTAATATTTGATTTTCCTCAATTTCCCTCTTACCTCTCAAATTTGATCCAATTTTGATGCCTAAAAAGTAATTAATAGTGACCTCTATGGGAAGGTATGCAAAAAATTCCATTTTTGATTTCTAGCCCTTGTATTCCCAGAAATTTTGGCTGTTGGTAATTTTGAATTCATTTCTAATCCTAGCTTAACTGTCACCAGTGTTTCCTTTTGATGATTCATCATGGGATAGTCAGATCTCAGTTATCCAGGTTAAAAAAGGTAAGGAAAAATCACATAATCTAGGCGAGTGACTAAAATACAAATCATGCAATTAGCTTGGACGTCTGTTTTTCTACTGGCCAACACTGATGTTTTTGCAATTTATGAGCCTTTTTAGAGCCCTGATTTAGGAAAAGCATGTTGGGAAGTGATGAATGAATGAGTCACCCGTAAGGACTGAGCACTTAATCCCGTGTCCAAAATGATTAGAGGCACAAAAAGTATAACACAGACTCCTCTCTGTAAAAAGCTTGTTTTCTGGTAAAAATTAACCTGCTTAATACAATAAAGATAATTTAGAACAAAAATGTAAGGAATTCAGTAAGTATTAACAAAAAAAACGATCATTGCAAGCTAGAGTTTAGTGTGGCAGAACTCAACAACCACATTGTATTAGGTTTTCCAGAAAAACAGAACCAATAGGATACACATAAATACACGGAGAGATTTATTGTGAGGGGCTGGCTAATGTGGTTATGGAGGCTGAGAAGTCCCGTGATCTGCCATCTGCAGAGGCCTGAAAGCCAGGTGGTTTTGTGGGCCTTTCTTTCTCCTTCCTGTCTTCCTTTGTTAAAAGTGATTTTTGCTAGTGGTGTGTTTCAATTTCTTGCTTTTTATTTTTTTAATGTATCTGTTATAGGTTTTTTGATTTGAGGTTACCATGAAGTTTGCAAAAAGTGTTTCATGACCAGTTGTTTTAAATATGACAATTCTGCTTACAAACAAAAAAGGAGAAATGTAACAAATTCTACCTTTACTTCCGTGCCCCCAACTTTTTCTTTTGTTATTTCCATCCCTATCTTTTTATCCTATCTCTCAAAAATTTGTTATTTTTGTAGTTTTGTCTTTTAGTCTTTCTACTCAAAATATAAGTGGTTAATACAGCACAATCACAGCAATAGTATATTCTGTCCTCGTGTACTTCACCATTACCAGTGAGCTGTGTATCTACAGATGGCTTTTCATTACTCATTAATAGCCTTTTCTTTTATATTGAAGAGCTGCTTTAGCCTTTGTTCTGGGACAGATCTTGTTGATGAAATCTTTTGGTCTTTGTTTGGCAAAGTCTTGATTTCTCTTTCAGGTTTGGAGGTATTTTTTTCAGGACATAATATTCTAGGGTTAAGGTTTTTTTCCTTCAGCCCTTTGAGTATGTCATGCCACTCTCCTGGCCTGTAAGGTTTCCACTGAGAAATGTGCTGCCAGACACATCGGAGCTCATTTAATGTTAGATTTTTCTTTTTTTTTTTTTTTCCTTCCTTTTGCACTTTTTATTATGTGATCTTCGGGAGCTTGATTATGAAATGCCTTGAGGTAGACTTGTTTATGGTGTTCTATGACCTTGTACCTGAATATTGATATCTTTCTCTATGTTTGGAAAATTCTCTGTGATTTCTACCCCAGTATTTCTCTCCATCTCCTGCTTAGGACCAATAACCTTTAGGTTTGTCCATTTGAGGGTATTTTTTAGATCTTGTAGACATGCTTCCTTTCTGATTCTTCTTTCTCTTCTGAGTATGTATTTTTCAGATAGCATGTCTTCACGCTCACGAATTCTTCTTTCTGCTTGGTCAATTTTCTTCTTGAGAGACTCTGATGCATTTCTCAGTTTGCTAATTGAATTCTTAAGCTCCAGATTTTCTGCTTGATTTTTCATTTATTATTACAATCTCTGTGTTAAATTTCTCTGATAGGTTTCTTTATTCCTTCTCTGTACTGTTTTGAAGTTCCCTGAACTTCTCCAGGACAGCTATTTTGAATTCTTTGTCTGAAAGGTCATGTATCTTCATCACTCTGGGATTCTTCACCGGTTCCTTACTTAGTTCGTTTGGTGAGGTTATGTTTTCCTGAGTGTTCTTGATGCTTGTGGATGCTTAAGTATGCCTGAGCTTTGAAGAATTAGGTATGTGTTTTAATCTCCCCAGTCTGGACTTGTTTGAACCCATCCTTCTTGAGACAGCTTTCCAAATATTCAAAGGGAATTGAGTGTCGTGATCTAAGTCTTTTATCAATGCAGCCATGTTAGCACTGGGGTGCCCTAAACTCATTAGTATGAATCTTACCAATTCCCTGGTGGTACTTCCTTGGTGAGCTTGAGTCAGAAACGGGAGAATTCCCTGGATTGCTAGGTGAAGTCTCTCTCTCCTCTCTCTGTCCTGGGCTGCGGGAGTGTATAAAGAGTGATGTGGACACTGCCTTGTGGCCACCGGCACCAGGTCACATCTGAGCCAGCCCAAAGCCCTCAGTAACTGTTGCCTTGCTACCTCTGAAGTTTATTCAAAGCCCAAGGAGTTCTTTAGTCAGTGGGTGGTGAATCCTGCCAGGACAGGGTCCTTCCCTTCAGGGCAACATGTTTTCTTCTGGTCCGGTGGGTCCAGAAATGCCTTGCAGGAACTAAGGCCTGGACTTGGTGGCTTCAGGTGTCCTCTTTGTACTTTATTTTCCTGTGACTGAGCTTGTACTTAAGTTGCAAAACAAAGTCCTCTGAGCTATTCCCTTTCCTTTCTCCAAGTAGAAGAGGACCCCTGAGCCACATAGCCCAGAAATGGGGGATGAGAGTGACCTAGGCACTGGCTGACCACCCCTGCTGGTGTCTTACTGGGTCACGTGCTCCTTGAGTCCACTGGCTCTGAGCCAGCAGCCTCAGGAATTGCTCCAGGGCTGCAGCCTCTGTGGTTGAATTGCCTTAAGAAGTTAATCCAGGTCCCAGGCAGCTTGTCAGGTGGTGGTGGGGCTTGCCAGAACTCAGAACTCGGATTTCTGAGGCAGAAGATTTCTTTCTGGTTCTGCTCATCTAAATGCTCCAGCAGTGGGTGCAGGCAGAATTATGCCCTTGTGCTGTGACAGAGCAGCTCTGAGTTTGAACTCAAAGCCCACGATCATTTTGCTTTCCCTCCCTGGGACACAGAGATTCTCTTTCCAGTCCACATGCTGGTGTTGAACCTCTCGGCATGAGGATAGGTGGTGTAGGCAATGCAAGATTATCTTTTCTGCCCTCTTCAATGCCTTTCTCCTTGATAGAATGTTAAAATCATGTTGTATAATTACTCATCGAGTATTTGGCTCTTTGGAAGGTATTTGCTTGAGTGAACAGTTGTTGAATTTGGTGTTTATGTGGAGGGACAATTGCTGGAGGTTTCTACTCAGCCATCTTCTCCACCGCCTCTCATAATATGCCTTATTTTTGAAGGACCCCACTTAGCAGATACAAATTTTTTTTCCTTTGACAGTTCTCTTAAACATACATACCCAAGAATCATTATTACAGGGCTATGTTTCTTGGTGGACAAACTCAAGTGTCATTTTTTTTTTATTATTCAGATCAAAAAATTTATAACCAATGGTTATCTAAGGACTGTGATTCTTTGAGCGCTTGTTCATCCTACTTGAATGAACCTAAAAGGTAAGTGATGACATTGGGCTCAGCAGGTTGCTACTGCTTTATGGTGTTGTAGGAAGATGAGGCCGAATGGAGAGAAAGAGCAACCAGACACCATGTTTAAAAGATGAAGGGCTAAATGTAGAATATAAATAAATGTCTTAACACACTAACTAAGAAAATGCCATGAAGGCTATGTTAACCAGTTTGGTGAAAATATTTCAAATTGTATATAAAACCAGCACACCGTACCCCATGACTGTGTTAATGTACACAGCAATGATTTAATAAAAAAATATAAAATAAAAGATGAAGGGCTTGGTGGTGCCTGTGGCTCAGTGAGTAGGGCACCAGCCCCGTGTATCAAGGGTGGTGGGTTTGAACCCGGCCAAACTGCAACAAAAAAATTGCTGGGTGTTGTAGCAGGTGCCTGTAGTCCCAGCTACTCAGGAGGCTGAGGCAGGAGAGTTGCCTAAGCCCAGGGCCTGGAGGTTGCTGTCAGACCAGCTGGAGCAGCAGCAGACGCAGAGTCCCAAAATGGCCATGCTCGCCAACTGACCTGGTCTTTTTTAATCCCCAGTCAAAAAGTTCTAGCCCATGGGTACCTTTCTCATTGGTCAGTTTGAATCAAGCTGGAGAAGTGGGTTCCGGCTTTTACAGAACCGAGGGCTTTACAGAAGTTGGAAGCAAGAATTAGTTTCCAGGTCCCAGGAAGTTAAATTTCTACAAATTCCTAAGAGCTGAGTTACCACTTGTAGGTGTATCCTTGGAGTCTCCTTGAGAAGACCTCTGCTCTCTGAGACTTCACTTTATCTGGGTATCCTCTCTCCATAGGAACACAAGAGCTGAGGCCCAAAGGCCCCAATGTTTGCTGTATTTCAAAGATCTCCTAACATATTCTGTCTTTTCTTGCTCTCCATACTCTCAGAAGGTTCTCTACCGGAAAACACTGTTTAACTTCAGGAGCAATACTCTACCTAGTATTCACAAATCAACCCTTGACTGAAAGCATAATGAAAATATCAATTTTCAGTTGGCAGGCCAAATAAAACTTCTATTTTAGACATTTTTCCTTATTTTTTTCAAATGTGTAATTGAAATTATGATGATAGTTTCACATTTCCATAATCTATTTCTTTCTCTTTTTATATTGCATCTGTTTAGGTTCTCAAACCCAGAATACCAATTTTATTTTCATTTGATTCTTTTCTTCTGAAAACTGCAAATTAAGTCCTTTTATATTATTCCAAAAACAGGCTTGCTTTCTTTCCTCCATCCCTGGCTTCTCAAATAATTGCTCCTTTGTGAAGAACCGAACAATAGCAAACCACTGGTAATCTGTTGCTGGTTTAAGTCCTATATTTAACCAGCAAGTTGTTTAATCAGAAACATAATCTGACCTTTTGGGTAAACAAATTTTGTTTAATGTGACAGCCATACAGCTCCGTGTCTGGTTGAGACATTCTCACTTACCTTCCCCTCCACAATAGAGACTTTTTAGTATAAAATAGGACACACCAAAATTATATCATGGGATATAATTGAAGTGGAAAATAAGAGCTTAACCAATATTTTATTTTCATTATTCACAGAAGGGTTTTGGAGTGGCTGCTTTTTCTACTTTTTCATTTCCTTTGAAGTACAGAATCTTTCATTATTGTCAAATGTACATTTTTGGATATGATTATGTAATATTATGTTTCAAAATTGAATGTTTTGTGGGTTGTTTTTAGAGATTAATTGATTACAAGGTAAAAATAAAACTGCTAGAGAATTGAGCGCGAGAGGCGGGAGCCCCATTAAGTGGACTTGCTCCTCGGCAACCTTCATTTCTTAACTTTTGTGGGTTTCCCTTGTGTTCTTTTTACCCCTTCTTGAATCACTTCAGATTTTGATCAGTTTGTTGGTTCCTCTTCACAGCATCTTCTGTGTGATGGTTGCCCCCAGCTGGATTTGGAATCAAGTACTTGGGTTCTCATCCTCCCTCTTTATTAACCAGTGTAGCCTGAGGCCAGACATCTATTTTTCTGAGCCTCAGTTTCCTTCTCTATAGAATACAAGAGGGAGTGCATATGTTTTGGAGGTGGCTTGAATTCAATGAACTTCAAGACCTCTTCAGGCTATTACTTTATAATTTTCTGTGACTCAGAGCATCAATCTTTCTGGTTCTGCAAGCCTTAATTATCTAGTCATTTTGACTTTCCTGATTTCCTGATCTTTCTTTATATTTCCATATGTGTATATATTTAATGTATGTGGATACACACACACACATGTATCTTATGTTTCCTATATTCTAGGTAGTTAACATTTATTGAGTGGTTAGTATAAGGCAGATACTATTGTATCTGCTTTAAATTTATAAACTCATTTAGCCCTCACAATCACTCAGGGTATGTCGCAGGGAAATGCACAGACAGGTTAAATAAGATCATCCTGACAGCCAGCAGCTGAACTAAGATTCAAATTCAAGTAGTCAGGTGCCAGAATAAGATCTTTAATCTTTATACTATACAGCTTTTTATGTAAGATTTTTACATTCCACTTTTGGAGTAGTCTTGCCCAAATTCTCACAGTGAGTCAGTGGCAGAATGTGGATTAGAGTCTGGAATCCTGACTCCTTATCGTATTGTCATACTGCTCACGTCCCTTTATTTCTTGGGTTCTTCTCGGTGCTGGAGAGGTAAGGAGACGTCTCAGGGCTACACAGCCATTTCCTTTCTTCCTGGCTGGTCAGGAGGAATTGGCAGGTGGGGGAGTGGCATTGAGTTTTGGGAGACAGAGAAGGCAAGGACAGAGTGTGTCCTAAGCCCACTCAGGGAGGTACTAGGACCAGGCTGGCCCCTAGTTTGGGTCCCGCCCATCACTAGAAGCCTCGGTTACTGGCTTAAGGAGGGGACTTCTTCAGTGCGGCTGGGACTGGAAGCCGCTACCACCTTGTTTTTCTTTCGCCACCTTGACTCACCCTCCAGTGGTGGAGGCAGATCAGGGCCAATGAGGCCTGAAATTCTGTGTTCCTCAATGTGAAAATCATATTCTGTGCCCTGTGGAAGCACAACTTGTTTTGAGAACAAAGATTACAATTCATTGCCAGCCTGAGTCTGGACGGGGGGTTTCTGAAGAGATAGGTGCGTTAACGCCTCCCAAGCACCAAAGTCTCATCCCTCCACATTCTGATGCCACCTACACATCCCCACTTCATCTTCAGGCAAGTTTTCTTTCTCAGTTATGAGATTTTGACACCCCATGCTGCATTAGCTACAGTGCCATCAGCTTATTGAAGTAAGGACTGCTGAAAGAGCTGGGTACCCTGGAACTCCTGCATCTCCCCCACTTTTTTCTTTTTAGTCCTTGTTCCAGAATGGACCTGAGAGCTCTAGGAGCTTCTGTGTTCATCTCTTCCCACTGACTCCCAAGGGTGACTTCTAGAACAGGCAAGGGGTGTTCTCTCTGGTCTTCTTTTGTCTTTTTTGTTTAGGATACAGACATTCTCAGCTTCCTCCCATAGGTCTCATCTCAGTTATATTCATTCATCCAACATTCAACAAATATGAGTCCTGGCTATATGCCAAGAATGGTTATAAACACTTGGAAATATGTCGGTCAACAAAGTGCATGGTGCTCGTGGGTATAAAGAAGTAGACTATATAGTGTGTTAATAAACTCTAAAATGAAACAATATATGTATAGGAAAGAGGGACAGAAAGTGGTGGTGGGGACAAGCTATAAGAAAGGGATGATGGATTTCATCGGTAAGGTGACAATTGAGTAAAGATGATTAGGAAGGGAGAGAGCAAACTGGGTGGCTACACCGGGAAAGCAGCCCATGCAGAGGGATGGCAGGTGCAGCCCCAGGGCGGCATCTGGCATCTTGTGTAATCTGATTAGTAGGAGAAGGGTGGAGCTGCCTGAGATGGGCCATGGTTTAGGAATACTCTGTGGCGAACTGGTGCCCTGTACGCTGTACCAGGCCTACCAATTGGTGGAAGATTTAAATGGCAATGAAAGGCCTGGAATCTAAGGAAGGAAGGACACAGTCTGGGCAAGAGGTTGGTGATGCGTGGAGAGAGCATATCCCACAGGAGGGATAGCAAGAGTGGTGGCGATTTTCCCATTTCTCCTCCGCTCTAAGTATCCTGTGCTCTGATCTGTGCTGTCAGAATGGGTCTCAGCAAACCACATTCAGAGATTCCTTTACCAACAGGCTTCCTCTCAGATTCTGCCAATAGGAGGCAGGAGGCAGAGAGGAAAGAGTCATTTTCTGTTTTTGATACAGTGTCAATGTCATTGCTCCTGAAGTAGCACTTGGCCCCAGGAGAGGCAGTTCACACCACTGTGGCAGCTGGTTCAGCTTCTAGCTTCTTTCCACATTTCCGGACGCAGCCTCACCTTGTCTCCGAGGTCTGAGCTCTAGCTTCCTGGTGCCCACTTCTTCCAGCTCCTAAGTTCTCACGGCCCCCAGCCCTCCCCTTTTGATCCTTGTGCATGAGGATGGTAACTGCTTCCTGGGGTTATTATTTCTGCTCAAGCCAGCCCTCCATCACCTGTGATATAATTCCTTACATTCAGTTTTTTCTTTTGAACCCTAGGTGTGGTGTCTGCTTTCCCTGACAAGATCCTGATTGATTCAGGAGTTCAGAGCAATAGGAAGGTGTCACTCAGGAATCCAGGCAAGTAGGTAGTTGTTAACCAGTAGCCAAAGAGTTACTGGGACAGCCAACATCTGTCTCTGCTGGTTCCTGTTCTGTCCTGAATGGGATAACAACACCCACCTTCTATTCTTGTTAAAGTATTAGCTGATTTACCAGAAGAGACACCTGTACAGAGACCTGAAAGGAGTCTGATTGAGGTTACAGAACTCTGTGCGATACAGTTTAAGTGACAAATGGGGATGTATTATAAGGACAAAGAGGCTCATATGGAATCCAAGTGCAGGGAGAGCATATTGATTTCAGGAAGAGTTTGGGAGTGGAAACTAGAAAACTGTCAGATTCCTCACTTGCCTGTGCATTTTCCTGCATGTCAACTTGACTCTTCTCTCTCTGTAGACCAGCTTTCTTGGCTTCTACAGCCCAGACAATATTATCACCTGTGGCTTAAGATTGATAACCTCGTCCTCCTAAGAAACTAGTCCAGACCAGACATGGAACCCCCTTGGTCCATTTTCAAATTTTATGAAACAGATTTTCTTGTGTCTATGGAACAGAATTCAAAGACACAGCTTGGGACAGGTGTCTATTCTTGAATCTTTCATTAAGGGTCAAGGAAAGGGAGGCTATATAATCCCAGCATGGATTCTGGTAGTCCAGCCCTAGGATAGGGGGCTGTATCAAGGTCACTGTGGACTGAGAAGACCAACAAACATCTACTGTGGTGGGTGAAACTTGGAATGGAGGCTAAGACCTGATGTAGGTCTTTAGTCCCAGACAGACTAACCACAAATGTACAGAGTCTTCCACTTCAGGCTCCAAGTGATTCTAAGAAAGTGGGGGAGGGAGGATGAGACCGGATCTGCAGGGGAGGATCACGGGCTCAGCAGGAAGTGGGAGAGCTGTGGACTCAGGACCCATCCTCCATCCACTCTACCAGATCCCTCAAGTATATTCCAGATTTCTCATGAAAAAAGTTGATTCTCCTTCTAATCTTCATTCTGTTGAAGAAAATAGGCTCCCCATGGACTAAGCAAAGAATGAGAGATTGCAAGTCTTGATCTATGTTCTCAGAAACTGCTGAAACCCCACGGGGCAATCTTCTCCAGAATCCGTCCTCCTCCACCCGCTCCCCTAACCCCCATTTGGTATAGGGATGCCTTACTTATTTTTTCCCTATTTATTTTGTTGTCCTCAAATATCTTAAATATTTAAAATAAAAATATTTTCCCACAAGAATGGAAAGGCAACTATCCAATGTACTCACTACTAACATGAAGCCAGTAGAAGAACTAATACACACCCACACAAAAGGAAACATTCGATTCAAGTTGAGGGAGGGGGAGGAAGGAGGGGGATTTGTGTGAGCCCACCTAATGGCACAATGTAAGGGATATGGCACACCTCCCCGCTGCAGACGACAGCTACATCTAGGACTTTACCTAAAAAACAAATCACTGTAACCTAATTGTTTATACCCTCATATTAGTCTGAAATAAAAAAAGGTAGAAAAAAGGAAGGAAAATAAAAACATTTCGTGCAACTGGATTCTTCTTGGGACATGAAAGGCCTTGGAGAATACAGATTCCACCCACAAAGCTAGCATCCAAGCCTTCCCGGAAGCAGACAGGATGACATAGAATCTGGTCTTTATCTTGAAAGGCAATTTGAGTGCTGCTGGACATTCCAAACTGGACTTGTACATGGAAAAATAACATTGGTGCTATAAATTTCTTTCTGCCTTGAAATATGCTGTGTATTAGAAATCGAGAGGTGATGTTTATGGTGTAACTCAGGGCAGTGGATAGAATTATTCCTTGAGGGTTGAACAACAGAACATAGGCACACAAAGCCTCTGATGTAAGATGTTTACTGCAGCGGTTCTCAACCTATGGGTTGCGACCCACAGGAACTGTATTAAAGGGTCATGGCATTTAGGAAGGTTGAGAACCACTGTTTTAGAGGACAAAATCATTTTTAATGATTATTTAGATGCTTCCTTCTTCCTTCTAATAAACAATTACAAATATTAACTTTTTCAACTTCCAGTGTCCTCTAGAGAGAGATGAGAAAAGTAGGGCTAATCCCTAAAAACAAAGCTCAAATAACTGAAAGTCCTTTGATCTTCCAAATTTCTTAGATCAGGACACTCAGAGGGAACTACGTGGTTTCTCTCACAGATGCTGGAAAAACTCCAGCCTGGAAGCCAGGCGAGCTGAGGGTCTTCAAGTTTCATAAGAAGGTTTTCATGATGTATGCGATGATTGCTCCAAAGTGAGTCCGGGCATGGAAAATAGGACTTTGCTCAAAGTCCAGTCTGCTCTGACCTGTGGGGGTCTGAGGAGCCAGGGGATGGTTTAACTAGCTCAGGGGAGTGTTGGCTCAGAACAGAAAGTACAAATGGCAGCAGGAGAGATTCAGGATAGATAATAAAGCAGAATCTTTGACACTAAGTGTTAATAACACTCAGGCTATGCAAAGATCCTGTTCTCTGGAGATCTTTAAAAGTGTGTTGCTTTCTTACCTGACAGGGATGGTTTCGGGTTCCAGTCTGTATCCACAGTAGTAGCCCCAGATGATGCTATGAAGTACATTGTTTTAAAGACTCACTCTGTAGCCCTCATTCTTCTCGGGGAATCTAAAGCTGAGTAACAGTTCTGAGGTTTTCCGTGCCTATTTTTTCACCCTTCCTCTCCGAGTTTCTGCCAAGGTGAGGAATGATTACTCTTTCTCCACAGTGAAAAAGGAAATGAAAGAACAGCACAGCAGGCAGGGAGACCAGATAACCTCATTCACTAGAACTAGGTGGGATCGGGAGTCTAGAGAGGCTCTGGGAAGAGTCTAGTGGTGCCAAATGGCAGAAGGAGCCCAGAGAATCACAGGGACTGATTCTCTGTCATTTGCCAGTGAAAAAAAAAGTCTAATATGTTACCAATTCCTAGAGTTTCCTTTTCCTTGTTTGTAAAATGAAGATGTAACTATCTGCCCTGAGTACGGGCTGTCTGAGGATCAGATGAAGTCATGTCTGCAGGAACACTCCTTAAACTGTGAAATATTATATGTGGCATTGTTAAAAAACAAGCAAATAAGAATCTTATTTTGGCCATTAACCTCAACCTCCTCTTTACTCAGCTTTTCAGTTCATCCGTGGGAGAGTCACCAGACAGACTGATTTGAGTTTTCTGGTTTTGATTTCTTGTTTCTTTCTGGTAGAAGTATGGCGGAGCAGTGACAGAGTCAGTGACAGGCTTCAGGAGAGAAAAGGATGGGAAGGGAAAGGACCTAGATGATTCTTCATACTGATAACAAGAATTCAATCCCTGAAAAACTAAGAATTAAGAATTTCCCACCTGCTCTGAAATCATCTATTCACTACCCAAGAATAAAGCACTTTACTGGTAACACACACACGTATTCTAGCTCCATCACGTTATTATCTTGGGCAAGTTAACCCCTCTTCGCTTTTAGTTCCCTAGATGGACATTGGGGAAATAATAGTACCTATCCCACAAAATTCTTGGGAGAATTAAATAAACTAATAGAGTTTAGAGTTAAAATTATCTTTCAAAGATCTTTCAATCCCTCATAGAGACAGTATCCATGCTTTTGTGGATAGAACTTCATGAGATAATTCATAGGCACACTAAGGTTCAAGAATCATGAGCTAAATTCAGCAGAAACTGAATGCAAGTCTGTGTATAGCTATGTGGACATTTGGACTATTCTGCTTTTACAAAAACCAGAGTTCCTCTATATGGACTTTTTTTTTTTTAAATTAAACCTTTATGCCTTAATATGTGTCAATGAATTTGTCTGTGATGGACAGATTAACCGGGAGTCTTATTTTAAGAATTAGGTTCTAAAATTGGTGCTTTAGTTAAGTGTGTGCACAATACAAGTCTAGTGAATGTGAGGTTGATACAGGACAGGTGGCCCCCAGACAGCTCAGCCGGGCGGGCTGGAGGACCTGCCGCCTTCGCCTTGGCAGTGGGTGTTGGTGCGGCGGCAGCCGGCAGAGGAACCAGTGGGCGGGAGCTTAGGCAAGGAGGGGGAGCCTCCCTCTCCCACCGGAGGCTCCAGTAGCCACAGGGACCAGACAACTGCTGGGGAGATACCCGCACCTTGGTGTCTGCTTCCCTTTAAGCCTATGACTAAATACGGAACCCCCATTTCCTATGCCTAGGTCAATTTCATGTAAGTTTCCTAGGCCTCAAATTGGTGAATGGACTGTGTCCTTACAGTAGTACATTCATTCACTTTGCCCCAGTGGAAGGGACTGGTTCATTCATTTCCTGGCCTCATGTAGAAAGAACCCACGCACCTATATATACCGTGAGACGGAGAGAGAGAGAGAGATGGAGAGAGGAAAACAGAGAGAGCTTTTCTCTCTCAACTTGGGTTTTCTCTCCCTACTGGGAACTTCAGTGTTTTTGCATTCTTTTCTGTAAATAAATTCTGTCTTACCACTGATCTGTGGTCCACAGATTTATTCTTCAAATCACCGAGAACCTAAAAGTCCGGTATCGAGGTTTTCTGGCTTTGCATCAGTGAGGCACAATTTCTTTAAAATCCGTGGATTGTCAGGTTTGGTTAACTATTGGGGCAGCACACAACATAGGGGTGTTCTCTAACGCACAGCACCACTTCTCAGAGAATTGACTCACTTATGAATGTGGGCCCGTGGAGCCATATTCACGTGGTCACCCTGCACGGTTTAGTGCTCAAGTGGATGCCAGGATGAAACACGTCTGACCAATCCGAGTCTTCATCACGGGATTCTGGAAATGGCTCTAATAAAATCTGAAATTCTCTTGTGTTCATTGAAGAGATATAAATTTGAGAGCTATGGTAAGTAATGTGTGAAAAGAAGCAGGAAAGAATGGGTTAAAGAAAGACCTGCAGAGATAGGCAGAGGAGACCGAGAGAGAAGTGAGAAATGAATGAAAGAGAGAGGAAACAAGAGAATGAGGAGAGGAGAGGAGAGAAGAGGATGGAAGAGACGAGATGAGAAGCGGAAATGGAATCCTGGGTTACTGGTAGCTAATTTCTGGTTCTAATCCTTGTGAAGCTTAAGCGAACCACATGAGTTTAGTTCATGTGAATATCCATGTGTTCTTTTAAGGTATGCTTGTGTTTTTGAAGTTAGCTAAATTCCTTTTATTCTCATACTTCATTTTCTCTCCTAAGGCATCACAAATGTGCCCGCTTCTAGCTATTTCTAGACAGAAATACTCAAGTGATTTCAATTCTCAACTCTTCTATTGACTTGAGTCTTGGTTTGTGGACTAGAACAGATCTTGGAAAGTCATCTTGCACATTCCCTTCCTTGTAATTAACACTGCATCTTGACTATTCCGGAAGGAACTATCCTATTTTTTGGTAAAATCCCAGTAATGGAATTCTATGTTGTTTCTCATTCATTCATTTTCCATGCAAAACAGTCCTCATCGGCTCGGCGCCTATAGCTCAACCTGCTAAGGCGCCAGCCACGTACACCTAAGGTGGCGGGTTCGAATCCCCGGCCCGGACCCGCCAAACAACAATGATGGCTGCAACCAAAAAATAGCCAGGCGTTGTGGCGGGCGCCTGTGGTCCCAGCTGCTTGGGAGGCGGAGGCAGGAGACTCGCTTGAGCCCAGGAGTTGGAGGTTGCTGTGAGCTGTAATGCCATGGCACTCTACCTAGGGGGACAGCTTGAGGCTCTGTCTCAAAAAAAAAAAAAAAAACAGTCCTCATAGCAAGGATGTATTACCTCCTATGGAACATAAATAATTCTGACTGTAAAGACTCATGTTTTTCAAGCTAAACCAGCCAGGGTGTAGAATCTGTTTACAAAAGAGTAATGGTATTTCTCTACATTCCCCACAATGCGGGGAATTCCAGCTTTGCTCAAAACTCTAACAAATAGTTCTGAGAGTCCCCAGGAAGTTCTTTCTGTGTTCTATGAATTAGTCCTTTCTGCTTTGAAGTAGCATTTGGCATTTTCTTTCTATCTCTGGCTTCCTACAGCAATGGCTGCCATCAAGGCAGAAGAAACATACCCCTCCCCACCCAGCCAGAACTGTCTCGGAAAACTGAAGCTCAATCTGATGTTTCTT
Source organism: Otolemur garnettii (assembly GCF_000181295.1). Taxonomy (NCBI): domain Eukaryota; kingdom Metazoa; phylum Chordata; class Mammalia; order Primates; family Galagidae; genus Otolemur; species Otolemur garnettii. The sequence continues at coordinate 28,721,899 of NW_003852411.1, read as the reverse complement.
CCCAATGCTTTGGATATCTCTCAAATATCTTAGTAAAATATCATTCCCTGCTTTTTCTTGCTCATTTCTTGGCAGGACCTTCTTCCCAGAGTTCTAGACCCTGGCTTTGACCAAGAATAGCCTGAGTGATAGAGATGGTATTTTGAGTGACGGACATACTATTTTGAGTGATAAACATGATGTATAGATTTTTTTGAGCTACTCGTTACCTTTGACACAGCTCAGGTTATACTTAGAACTGTCTTTCACCCTCAGTTCTCCCTCCACTTAGCAAGTTCTTCCCCTGAAGGCTCCTTGGTCTGTGTACAGACTCGTGACTTGGGTGCCCATTCTTCATCAGACAAACTCAGGTGTGTTCAGATGTTAGAGTCCATATCACTGGCTTAAGCCGGAATCCTAGATACGTATCCAGATAAACAAACAATCCTGCGTAGGGCACGGAGCCACTTTTAGTAATAAAGAATAGGACATGCACCTGCACTTGTGCCCACCTGTCTTTTATTTAGGCTCTGGCTTTATGAAGCTATTACACCATTTTCCACATTTGACCGGCAGCCTCACCAAATCTGTGAAATTACAAATCATACTTTTGGTATATTCTTCATAGGAATGCCAAAGAGGTAAACCACTATAGGCCTAGATGCTTGAGGGTATTTCTACGCCCAGATGCCTGCCATTGTCTCCAGCAAGCTCCCAGTTAAAGCATCTAACAACTGCCCGGCACATTTTTATTGAGTTGAGCTAAGTGTCCTGGGTGCAGTCACCCTCAGACCTGACTTCAATCTGTAAGTTATTTGATGAGTCTTCTTAATAGGTTTATCATTGTCTTCTCCTTTCTCTTTGTGAAATAATCCTTGTTCTAGTTTTCTCTCTTAGGTTTTGTTTGCGGCCTTTAATCATCTCTGTGGCTGCTCTCTGAAGAGTGCCCATGTTCTCCATGTCCCCCTGTTGTGTGTGAAGCACAAATACTAAAGGCTGCTTTCTGGCTCTCCAGCTGGTGCTGAGCTTACGAGCCTTTTAGGGACTTAACACTAACAGTTTGCCTCTTCATTTTATGGGCACCCCAGTTAGGGATTTCTCTGTCCCTTACAAAGCTTCTCCTGTTCCAAACTCGCTCTGGGAATGTCCCTCCACGATCCCTTTCCAGCTTCCCTTTCCTGTTTGCTCACCTCCTTTGCTCATCTTGGAGGCTGTGCAATCCCAGATTAACCACAAGCAGAGAAGAGTGGATGACAGCTCAAAAGCCAGAGGAAACAGGTCTCCTTAGGAGAAGGCAGGCCAAGTCTTCCTGCCCTCCTGTTTGCCATCTACCTTGCTCATGGATCTCCCGCCCCTGAGGCCCTGACTGCCTGTGTCCTCCATAGCCATAGTGAATCAGGATCTCCGGAGCAGCCCAGCCTGTGCTTGGTCAGGAATGACCCCGGCTCTGAAGGGTTAAGGCTGGAGGAGCCCTGATGGACAGAGAGGATTATCAGTTATCATTTGGAGAGCCCAGCAAGGCTTCCTCCCCTGTCCCCTGCATGCCCCTTACACGTGATCTCTGGCCATAGCTACGGGAAGGAGGAGGAAAAAAAAAAGGAAAAAAGTTTACAAAATAATTTAGAAAGTCCTTGTAAATACTTGCGTTTTCGTTTAGCAGCATGAATCCTCAGAGGCAGCAGCCAACTGAGAGTTGAGTGGGAAAGAAAACAGCAATCCTGGATGCTGGAACTGTCCTTTTTTTTTGGCAGGGGAAGGGATTAAATAAAATCTTTTGGGGGAGGGCTCAGCTCTGGGCTTTCATGGCTAAAATACTGAAGATCAACTCCATGTGTGTGACCCAACTGTCCTGGAAGCTTCAAATTGGAAGAAACTGCAAACTTTAAGTTGTGTCTTTAGCTGCAGCCAAGTAAGAAAAATGAGGTGGGGGGAGTCACGAGATGGGGACCGAGTCCCAGATGGGGGTGGTGATGCGTAGGGGTGAATGCTGCTGGGGATAAGGCGGAAGGGAGCTATGTCTTTAAGTCTGTCCTATGGTTATACATATTTTTTTTTTCTTCTATGAATGGGTTTTGCTGTAAATTATAGCTTTGCCCGTGGTCTCTTGGGTCAAAAGAAATAGTCTCTAAACAGAAAACAGCTCTGATTGGTGACTTTCCTTCTTCCCTCCCCAACCCCCTTCCTAATTGAAACCAAATGTGCAATATATTGGATGCTGGGATCCCTGGCCCTCTCCCAGGAATCCTCAGAATGTGAGGTTTCTCTCAAAGGCGTCTTGCATCAGCCTGTGGATGTACTGCCTACCACCGGACTCCTTCCCCGGCAAAGTGGAAAAAGAAGCGTTTCACTACAAATTCTTCTTTTTGGGTTGGGGAACGCAGTGGATTATAGCTCTGTTTGCTTCTTTCCCAAACTGTGCACCCCTGGATGAAAGTAAGTTATGTGGGTCTTTTTTCTTTCATTTTTTTCTTTTTTTCTGTTTCGAAAACGAAAGCTTGGAATGGACTTCTTTAGTGTCTGAGAAGAAGTTTTCAGGAGACAGAAGGGGGTTTCAACTCAGGGAAGGGAGGGAAGGGAACTGGGTACCTCAGACTCAAGAAATCAGATCCCACATTTGGGGGGCAGTCTGGATTTACGTTATGGAGGGAAGAACTCAGAGCACTGATAACCAAAGAAGGATGAAACAAAGTAAATGAGTCCACAGCAGCAGCCAGATACAATAAACAGTTAGCAGAGTTGAAATTGTTGGCAGGCAAGACGGGCCGATCGCAGAGCTAGTCTCAGGATGGAGACACGGGAGCAGGGGAGCTAAGGTTTGGGGCATTTCTCAGCGGTGGTTAAGGGTGCTGAGTTTTGGAGACAAGGTAGACGAAGCACTTTCCGCTTTTCAGGGCAGTTGCTGATTTAATTGGGAGCAGGGTGCCTCTGGACGAGGGGTGGCCCCGGGGTTTGGGGTGTCTGGGCGCGGGGCCGGGTATCTGGAGGGTTTTTCAGTTGGTGACGATGAAACACAGTTTCCTAGACTCGTCTCTTTGCGGGCTCCGGTGCCTTCTCCTTTGTTACCAAATGACTTGATACCAGTTTTCAGTTGGGACCTCGGTTTTCAGTTGGGAACCTGGCCTAGGTTCAAAAGTCTCATCCAAAGAGAAAGAGAAGTTTTTCCGAGCGGCTGAAACTCCCAGGCCAGCAGCCATTTGAGGCGAGCGCTCTTGCTGCTCAAGCCAGTGGCCGCCCAGCACCATTTTGCCTTCTGCATCCTTTCTGCAGAGGAAACCGGGTTAGAGTCCGGAGCAGGCCTGGGACGGCCATCCGACCCCCGCCTCTCACAGATGTCAAAAATGACAGTAAGGGGACGAACGCGTTCAGGGTCTCACCGCACAGCGGTAGCAGGACCAAGAATGCGATCAAGGTTCTCTCCGTGGCTGATCCAGTGTTTTTTCCACCCCATACCTCTCCTTCCACGTTCCATTTAAAAGTTATTCTGGCTGAGACAATAGGGACAGTTTAGTTAACAAGTTACCTCGGGACATTGGTGTGCAGGACAGAAGAGCGAAATGGTGGCTCGTCAGCTAATGGTATCTGTGGTTATATTTGGGGATGTGTGTGTAAAAAGGGAGTGACATTTGAATACTCACTGTGCACCGGGCATCCTGCTCAGAGCGTTACACGTGTGATTGGATTAGATTCTCACAGCTCTGTAAAGCTCTATTTCTATCCCTGGATAGGTGGGAATACTGAGGCTTAGAAAAGGGAAATGAATTGTATAGAAAATGCAACTGATACATTAGAAACACATGGTAGTCTGACTCTAAGACCTATGCTCAGAATCACTATTGGATGATCCCCCACACCCACCCCAGGACCCTGTTCCAGGTGCACTTGATTACTTTTGGAGTCAAAGTCTGCATTTCACTCGGTGACCGGGAGGTGAAGGTGTGGGTTTAGGGGAGCAGTGTGGATTCTCCCTTGGAGGCCACTTCTGTGCTGGGATGAGCATTTATCTGAATACCAGATACAGGCTAATTTCTTTACTTTTGTTATGCAAAGAGCCTGGGGTTTGGGGTCAGAAGACCTGGATAAGTTCTTTTACTGCTCAGCAAAGTCGCTTTACCTTTCTGCGCCTTGTCTTCTGTGTTTATGAACTGGGAGTAATAGCAATGCTTTTCGGTATTATTGTTGCAAGTGACACTGCACCTGAATGTGTTCTGAAAGCTATGCAAGGCTTAACGGTGTCACCTCTTACAACAGATATGGTGGCTAAACACCACGAGGTCACGCGACAGCGTCTGCCATGCTGGGTCTGGCCGTTGGTGCTGGGGCCGGCCAGCGGAGGGCTCCGGGGTTTGGCTGTGTGTGAAACTCTGATGCGGGGGCCTCAGTTTTAGATCCCATTTCCTTTGCTTGGAAACAGTCCCTCCTCCTGGGGAATACTCCCACGTGTTCTATCTGAAACTTCCTCTGGTGGGCTGCTTTGTCCACGATTCCTCACCCCAAGCCGCGGAGTCTGAAGGACACTGTGCTGGTTTAAGCACCTCCCTGCGTATAGTCAAGACCAGTCCACTGGTTTCTTCTCTAAGGAGCCTGACATCTGAGGATTTCATATCTAGCTGAGGACAGATCCTTGATGCCCTTCTTGTTGTTGGTGGACATCTCTCCTCTCATCTTTTACTGACCTTCCCCAGTCTGTGTCGGTGTCAGGAGGTGTGCTGCTACCCCGGTGTGGGGGCAAGGGCCAACTTGCAGTGGGGAGATGCCCCTCCTTCCTGGCTACGACCTATTTGCTTTATAAACCCCAAAGCTAAGGGAGGTGGATAAGGCATTTCCAGAGTGCCTCCTTAGCTGTGTCCGTGTCCACACGCAGAGTGGGAATGGTGGCCCTTGGAGCCTCCCCACCTCCCCATTCCCCTTCCCCTCTCTGTGAACTCACTGTCTTCTCCCCTTCTTCCAGAGTCCAATGAATTCTCTGTCCCATGTAATGAGTTGAGTTCAAACCTTTCCATGTATTTGTATTTTTAAAAGATGCACTAAAAAACGAGAGTGGCCATCCCCCATTATGTTAATGTCATACTACTTTAAGTTACCACTAGCCCTCAGACATCCTTCTCGAGTTCCCTTACAAGATCCTCTCGGGCACTTCACGTGCTTGCCAGGCACCTCGAGATGCACACCCGTCTCACAGGCATCCAGAAAGCAAACACCTGTCTAAAAACAGACCCACAGACATGCTGACAGTGTCCCACCAGCTCACAGAAACGGTGACCTGTCCGCAGCACAGACACACTAGATTCTTTATACCTTTTCCCTGTAGGAAGCTGTCAAAGTATGAACAGTGACTGCTCAGTCCAGAAATGTGCCCAACATCTGTAGGCATTCCAGAGCTTCTTTGAATTCAGCAACCGTTCATAAGGAGGACTGCTTCCCAGTTAATTAGGAAGTAAAGGTAGACTTTAGGGATTTCCAGACCAATGAATCAGAATATCTAAGGATGGGGATTTGGGAGTCACTACTTTGAAGTGTCCCCCAGGTGGTTCTAATGTGAACGGGGTTCAGTGCCTCTGCTGATACATCTCCAAGCATGTTGCTTTAGGCAATTCAATTCTATTCCATTTTACTAATATTATTCAACAAGTGTTAATGTGCACTGTGCTTAAGAATTTTTAATAACATAGCCTAATAAAGGAAATGAGATCTCCAGATACCAGTTTAGGGATATTCACTGGAATACCAGTTACCTAATGGCTAAAGCAATAGGCCATTTAATTGTCTCTGTATACATTTAAGTCATTAAGGTTGAGTCTACATTAAGTTTTGATTTCTATCCTTACTGTTTTGCATAAAGCTATTGATGTCTCCTAATTTTGTAATTCTTCAAGCAAAGGAGGATCCTGGCATTTGGCAAATTATATGATTATTAACTAGAATCTGACTTTGGCTTTTACGAGCTGAAGAAGGTCAGTTTTGAGTCAACTCAAGAATTACAAAGGCCTGGGAAGGCAATGAAAGGCAGAGAAGTTCTAAACAGGGGCTTAGATTTACTCCGTAGCTCCTGGCTTCAGCTGGGCTTCTCCTGAAGATTGGGCATTGCCTGGAATGGAGCCACTTATTTGATCTGCTTGTGGCTTATGTTTTTTTGTTTTTGTGTTTTTTTTTTTTTTTTTGAGACAGAGTCTTACTATGTCACCCTTGGTATAGAGTACTGTAGCATCACAGCAACCTCCAACTCTTGGGCTTAAGTGATTCTCTTGCCTCAGCCTCCCAAGTAGCTGGGACTACAGGTGCCTGCCACAATACCTGACTATTTTTTGTTGCAGTTGTCATTGTTGTTTAGCTGGCCCAGGCCGATTTTGAACCCACCAGCCTCGGTGGATGTGGCTGGCACTGTAACCACTGTGCTACAGGTGATCTTGGTGAGATCACTAAGAAATCTTTAAGAAGCGCTTTGGACCTGCTGCTCAGAGGTTAATGCTGCTTAGCCTCCTGCAGTGTGAGTGAGAGGGGAGAGGCTGTGTGATGAGTAGAACTTCATATGTGTAATGTGGGGAGAAGAACACACAGTGAAGTTCCTGGATTTTTGACTCCAGAAGAGTCTTTTAACTTCATTTGGCCTTAATTTTCTCATCTCTCTCCCTCATGAATTTTATCCCCTCTTTTTCGGGGTAGAGAAGCTAATGTACAAGAAGCTAGAAAGCACCAGATGGTAGGTGGGGATGCCTCAGGGTTTACTTCATAGGTAGCCAATCCACCAAACTTTAGTGTAATGCAAGATTATCTCTAGGATCTTAATGGTGTGGGCAGCCAAAATAAATCGAGATGGGAGATGGATTAAAAACGAGGACAAATGTCTAGTGGGATTTATTTTTTGCAGTTTTTCTTTTTTAATTTTGAATACTTATGAATTTGGAAGGCATGAGACAATAAAAATCTCAGCAAACTCTTGCATCTAAGATCGTTTCTTGCTGATTTTTTTCTTTGAAATGGTGCCAATTTTTTAAAAATCACAGGGTGTACTTGTTATCCACTATGAGTTTTATACCACGCTAGTGGACTGTGTCATAATTTTGTTCTTTTAAATTCATTTATTCATCCTACAGCAAGTAATTATTAGGTGCCTCCTGTCTGCCAGGCACTGGCAGGTTTTAGTGATTAATAAGACCAACCAGCTTATGGACACTTAGGAGCATTCATTGCTTTAGACAGTTATTAGTTCAGGATCTGTGATGTATAATATGAATTTGACTGGACAAACTTGATGTAGAAAATTGGGATCCAGGTTTGGGCTAATGAGATTTTGCTTTATGAAGGTTGCTGAACTGTAATGTAGAAATCGTTCTTGTGATTGTCAGGAGAGCCAAGTGTTGCATACAAAATAAGATTCCAAATTTTCATTCTTTTTTTTAAGTTTTAAAAATTAATAGATTTTATGTTTTGCAGAACCTTTAACTGTATAGAAGAATTGAAAACAGAATGTATTTTCTCTACCAGTTGCACACGATTTCCCTATTAGTATCATCTTGTATTAGTATTAGATTTTATTTGCTGTTAATTACTCAATATGTATTTATTAAATATCCATTGTATACCCTCCACTAGGTATTTTGGAGGTAGAAAAGAATAAAGCACATATTTGCCTCTTCAATTGTTTATAATATTGTTTATCCACAGTGTGGGGTCTCTAATTCATTAAAAATTTTACTGTGAACTAAGTGCATACCTAATTCAGTGCTGGGACTTAGTATAATATGTGGACATAGTGGACATCCAATAAATACCCGCTGAACACATGAACAAATCAAAATGAGGGCCCTAGAAATAAAAATCATAATCCTCGTCCTTAGGAACTTTGGAGACAATAGACATGTACAAAAGTAACTAGACAAAATTTCCAAAATACACAAATATTACCAAATCTCTGATAAAGGAAATGTCGGTACAGACAGGTATAAAGTCATCACCAATAGTCCCATCTTCTTAATTGGGATTGTATTCTTTATTGTCACAGTAGTCTTTGTGGCCATGGTCTTCATCATTATCATCATAATTGTAGCTATCATTCTATGTTTAAATCCGAGCATTAAAAAACAAACTCCCACATCCCCCTGGTAAGGGTGGAGAAGTGGTACGTGTGTGTGCGTGCATGTGGTAATGGCCATTTTAAAGTATTAGAACACCAATACATGCCCCTTGCCTTGCTCACCAGAACTAAAATAAATTACTATTTGGGCTTCATAGGAGAAAAATCACACCCTGAAAAAGTCCTCATGAGAATTATAACTATAAATGTGTTGCAGTACTATAACTCTCAGAGGCATATCAGAGTTAGTGGTTAGTGGGTTTGGTGAAGGCTTCAAAGCTGCTAGCAGTTGTCCTTCATGAGGTACCCTCTTGAAATTCAGGGGGACAAATTGATCTAAAGAAGAGCGTAGTGGGAGCTAAACTCACTCAAGTACAGCTACCTGCTTCTCAGGCACAGGCACTTCTTTTTTTAGCATGTATAATTATGCTGAGTTTTAACTTTGACATAAAAGTGCAAAAATATTTTATCGAAGGGATTTAAAAATAAATGCTAACATCAATCAAAATCTTAGAAAATTCATCTGTGGATATTGGCGAATTGATCCTGATGTTTACATGGAGAGGCAAAAGCCCAGACTAGCCAACTCAAAAATTGAAGGAGAAGAGCAAAGTCAGGGCATTGGCTCCACTTGACTCTAAGACTTACAAGTTCTGGCAATGAACACAGCGTGGTGTTGGTGAAGAAACAGAACAATGAAATGGAATGGAGAATATAAACAGGCCCACATGCATTCAGTTAACTGAACTTTGACACAGGAGCAAAAGCAATACGATAGGAAAAACCCATTTGTGTTTTGAACAAATGGTGCTGGAACAACTGGACATGGACGAGCAAAAATAATTTAAACACGGACTTCACATGCCTCTCAAAAATTAAAATAGATCACAGACGTAAATGTAAACGTAAACCCACAAAACTTACAGAAGATACAACATAGGAGAAAATCTGGGTTAGCTTGGGTATAATGATAACTTTTTAGATTATTTTATAACACCAAAACACCATCCATGATGAAAATAAATGATAAGCTGGACTTTATTAAAATTAAATTTTTTTTGGTTCTGAGACAGGTAATGTCAGGAGAATGAGAATACAAGCTACAGGCTGAGAGAAAATACAGCTTATGATGGTTTGACTCACAATTTTTTAACTTTATGATGGTGCAAAAGTGATATACATTCAGTAGAGGCTGTACTTGAACTTTTAAATTTCAATCAGCAAAACTATGGAGAGGGTAAAAACATTGGTGACTGCCAGGGACTAGGGTGAGGGAGGGATGCAGAGGCAGAGCACAGGGGACTTTTAGGGCAGCGAGGCCACCCTTGTATGATATGATAGTGCAGTGGTTCTCAACCTTCCTAATGCTGTGGCCCTTTAATACAGCTCCTGTGGGTCGTGACCCACAGGTTGAGAACTGCTGTGATAGTGGATACATGTTGTTATCCATTTGTCAAAACTCATAGGATGTACACCACCAAGAGTGAACTCTGACATCAACTATGGACTTTGAGTGAGCGACAATGATGTTTCAACATATCTTTATGGATTGTGTGACATGCATCGCTCTGGTGAGGGACACCACTGGTGAGGGAGGTTGTATGTACATGGGGACAGGGTATATATGGGAACAATCTGTATTTTCTGCCTAGTTTTGCTATAAACTTAGAACTGCTCAAAAAAAAAAATAAAGTTTACTTAAAAATATTCTCCCCTATAATTTATCCTATTTGGGTACAGGTGAATTTGTCTAAAGGTTGAACATAAATGTCTTAACATAACAATTATGAGAAAGACATGATGGCTATGTTAGCCACTTGGAGGACAGTTTTCCAAACTGCATATAGAAGTAACACACTGTATCCTATGAGAGAATTAATGTACACCATTATGATCTAATAAAAAACAAATAAAAAAAATATTCTCCCCTAAATGCCCAGATTCTAACACTTTGATTTCATCTTGGCTACTTCTTCCTTATTTGAAGGCAGACATTATAATATGGTTATAGTCATGAGAATTTGTATTTTAAAATGATTAATGTTTTTTAGATAAATTTCACTATTGTATTCTACACTTGAAGAATATTATTTTATTTAATAAGGCTACCTGATATAGAGTGTTAACATTATTTAGCAAGAGTAATTTAACAGACTAGCAGCAGATTTGTGGGAAATGTTTTTGTCATGTCGTTCAAATTATAGTAACTATCATTTAAGGGTAGTCATTTAAGTTGTTTTAACTACAACAACATACAGATATCCTCACTTGAAATTATGGTTTGGCAATAAAAGTGATGGGCCAAGGGCAAACAGAGTGAAATTCTGACTGTATACAACTATATGTTGTTAACTGATCTGTACTTAAATTTTGTCCATATAAAATCTCTGTTATCTGGTTCAAGGATGCTGATCACTGTCCTATACCAGCATCACCCCCATCTTCACTTTCATGGCTAAATCTTGGGATGTTATAGTCTTCACTCTAGTTATTGCCCTAACTCTGTACTCTCTAAATACCCTCCTTTCTCCTCTCCTTCTAGCCTAACACCACTCTTCTTTAAGAAGCCAGAGTAAGTTTCAGATCCTCCATCCAACCCAGATCTTTCTTATTTTTTATAATCCCAATTCTTTTGGTCATCATCACCCAGTTTAGCAAGCACCATGTTTTAGGTGATCTCTCTAACTCACCGTACAGCGTAACCTGTGAGTACGTACCAAGCAGTCAATATATGTCATATTAAGGACTAATTTTATATGCCTAGCACAGTGCTTATTTGTTGTTGGGCCGATTCTTAAAGGGGAGTAAATGAAGCCTTTGAGGATTTAAAGGAGCGCGATACATTTCAATTAACTGGTTATGTGGTAAGATCAGTCTCAGAAGAGCCAGGTCATGGAGAAATGGTTTAAGCACTGTGCTTGCTATTGGAAGTATTGGGTTCAAATCTTGGTTCTCGTAAATTGTGAACGTTGAAAAAGACACTAGTGTCTTCACGAGTACAAACGTGGAGGAACAGAGAAGCTACAGGTGAAGACTCGATTCTTGTTGGGTACATAATATACACAGGGACATTATGTTTTATTTTGGCAATAAATAGAAGAACGTTATTCTAAGAGGGCATCAGAGCATGCCCAGACTTGGCTTCTCCAGCTTTGACCGTGGGCAGAGCTGATGGCTTTCTATTGATGATGTAGACAGGCTTACCTGTCACCTTTCCCTTTCATACTGGGTGCTCGCTCTTCCCTTCATTTAAAAAAAAAAGCTTTACAGTGGCTCACGCCTGTAACCCTAGCACTCTGGGAGGCCGAGGTGGGTGGATTGCTTGAGCTCACAAATTTGAGACCAACCTGCACCATCTCTACTAAAAATAGAAAAAAACTGAGGCAAGAAGATCGCTGGAGCCCAAGAGTTGGAGGTTGCTGTGAGCTGTGACAGTATGGCACTCTACCTAGGGCCACAGCTTGAGACGCTGTGTCAAAAAAAATATATTTTTTTTTTATAAAACACTTGTATTTGAATGTTCAACGTCATGTAAAAAACAAATTAACTGTTGCTTAATGGAATGGTTGGAGGTGAAAAACTTTCTAAGCTTTTTGTTCAGTCATCCATTACCAAAGGGGGATCAAGGTTGGATGTCAAGCTAGGATGTAAATTCTGAACCTAGATGCTTCCCTCCAAGGAGCGTGAATGTTACTTTCTAATCCTTTTGCTGTAGTTTTAGTGGCAAACTTTGTTTTTGCAACTTAAAAGATGATCATGGTCTTCTATTATCTCTCCTTCACAACTTCCTGAAGCCTACTCACGTGTTTCCTTTCCATGACTTAAGGTGCTGGCTCCTGCCCCTTTCCTTGATCTGCAGGCATCTACATACCCCATCCATGTAACAGCTTCCCTGTGACTTTCCCAGAGCTGCAGGACGTGCTACCTCTTGGCTGCCAGGTGCTTCTCATCTTTGTTTTCCAATCGATTGAGTACTGGCCAACAGTGTGTTCTCCCAAAGACGCTCAGCATGTCTGCTGTTATCCTAGCTGCAAATGCAAACTTCAGGGACTGAGTTTTCAGAAGATTTTTCCTCTAACAGCTTCATGCTTTAGGCAGAAGTCATCTGGGAGAGGAGAGGAGTATTGAAACAGGGCGGAAGACCTAATTCCTGACTTACTAAGGCCTATGAATATTGAAAGAAATCTATTTTTAGAACAAAGCCCTCACTTGGGTTAGGTAGGGTTAGGGCCAGAAGAAGTCTAGGGCAAAAATTTCTTGGCAGTTACATAGGAAAAACGGAGTCTAGCACATCTAGACTGGCTCCGTGTTTGTTATCTGTATGTCACAGATGAGATCTGGTTTCAAGTGAGATGAAGCATGTGAAAACCCTGGCTACGCTTACTACACTGCCTTACACAGGAGTGTTTAGGGTTCTAGGAGAGGTACCTCCAATTTCTTTTAGTAATAAGTTGATATTTGGTGTTCCAAAAAAAGTATTGATGTTGTCATAATGAGAAAAATTGGAATTCTATTGAATATTCTTATGCTTAATGCTACTTTTAGCTTATTATTATTTTTGAAACAGAGTCTCACTTTGTTGCCCTCGGTAGAGTGCTGTGGTGTTACAGCTCAC
>NW_003852411.1:28679995-28709094 GCF_000181295.1 Otolemur garnettii | reverse complement strand
GGGTTCAAACTCACCACCCTTGGTATATGGGGCCGGCACCCTACCCACTGAGCCACAGGTGCCACCCAGCTTATTTTGATTTAAAAAGAAAGTACATGATGGGGTGGGAGTGGTGAAGGTGATATCATATTTCCAGTGCTTTAAAAGTCTTAATCAAGCGCTTTATAAATGCATAAGCCACGATTGTCATCCAAAACCTGTTCCTGAATTTACTTAGCCACAGTTCCTCAGAGCTGGTGGGAGAAGTGCTTTTTGATGTTCATTGAAAGCGCATCCAAACCCATCCCTACAATGGTGAAGCTGGGATAGTTACAAATGCAAGTTTCAACAATAAGCACTGGCAAAAAGTATCCACCATCCAGTCCACTGATCATAGGGTAGGAAAACACTTTCTTTTGAATAAATGACACTTATATGAAAGTGGTGGCAAAGCATTCTTTCTACTCACCCACATCACGTCCTACTGTTGGCCCGTCTGTGTAGATACTATCCAAAGGATACGAAATCAGCACGTGGGGGAGGTGTCTGCCCTCTCACCTTCATTCACTGTCGCTAAGATAGGGCGTCAGCCTAAGCGTCCACTGAGGACAAAGAAAATGTGGCTTATATAAACATAGCAGAATGTGATTAGGCCTTTCAGAAGGAGATACTGTCACTTGTGTGCCTTACAGATGAACTGGGAGGACATTATGTGACGGGAAAGAAGCCAGGCACAGAAAGACAGACACCACGTGATCTCACCATATACAGAGAATAAAAAAGTTGAACTCATATAAACACAGAATAAAATGGTAGTTGTCAGAGGCTGGAAATTGAAGGGATGGAGGAGGTGTTAGTCACAGGACACAAAATTTCAGGAATAAATGCAAGAGGTCTATTGTACATCATGGTCGCTGTAGTTAATATGTTGAATCCTTGAAAATTACTAAATAAGCAAATTGTAATTGTTCTCACAACAAAATGACATAATGCATAAGTTCAGTGGTACAACTGAGCCACTGCACAAGGCGCACCTGTATCAGAGCACCACGTTGTACACCGTAACTATATACAATATTTACTTCTCAATTTAAAAGATAAATTAAACAAATGTAAAAAAAGGAAATTTTTACTGCAGACCTTCTCAATCAGTATTCTATATATAAAGTTTAAGAAGCAGAACAAAATAAAACAAAAACAAATAAAAAGAACTGAGTCCTTATCCCTGCCACCAACCATGCTTCTTAAGGCCAGGTAAATAGCTTCCCGGGGAAAGTTAATGTTGTTCCCCGTTGAAAGAAGGTGCTCTTTTGATCCTCCCCTCCCTCTACCCCCAATAACGGCTTTGCTGGTGGTGGTGTCCGGAGCATTGGGAAGGGAAGCCCGGAAAACAGTGGCTGGAGTCTGTCTGGACCGGATGTGCTGCCGGGGAGGGTTGGTCCCGCGTTTTTGATTGGGCAGATTCTCTGTCCCTCACTCCATTAACCAGGCTGGGCCAGACTTCTTCCAGGGAGACAGCAGCTGTTAGAAATTACCTGTCAGCTCTCAGAGAACCTTCCTTGGGATTTTCCAACTTGTTATTACTCAAACCTCAATGCCACATGTACCTATTCTATAGAAATGCTTTTTTCAGCTCCTCAAGTAATTATTAGGATGATGTAACATATGCATAAACATAGAATGAGGTGTAGATTTCTCATGCTTGTCGTTCTTATGCAACTCTAAAGCCAAAGCAAATTGATAAATACAACGTAACATTCACCCCAATAAAGCTTAAATTTTAAAAACATTATTTTAACGTGACAGGTGATGTGATCTTGTTGAAACTAATCACTAGTGTGAAAGTTAAAGACAGTGGAAACATGTCTGGTCCTTGGGGTCTGGTCTCTGTTTCCTCTGGGGCTGTTATTTAAATGTATTAATACACATGCCGAGAATGTTGGTGTAAGTATGTTGAACAAATCGTTATTAATAGCCTCCAGGGAGCATACGTTCAGGAAACTCAGGTCTTAACCAAATCGCTGTAGAGGGTGATCATTAAATGTCAGTTTTAATGAGGTGTCATTTGATAATTTGTTGAATTGTCTACTCACTTGATAAGGTTGGCATTGTGGTGATACTGCAATTGGTGCTCAATGGGCATCTGATCCAGTCACTAAAATCAGGGACAGAACTATGGTGCCTCGGGCGTGTACGACTCAGGTTTCTGCTTATAAGCTGGCATGTGTTGGTATGTAAAAAGTCAGAGCCTGCGTCACATCTGCTCGCAGCATGAAGCTGACACTGGCTGTGATGACTGGGAGATTAAACTGCCACACGCCAGGCGATGACTCAGTTGTGCCACCATTTCCGCTGTTTCTGGACCGGTTCTTGACTTGATCTGGCTTTCATTTGGCAGCTGTACAATTGTAAACACAAACGAGAACTTAGGCACTGAGATTACACGGTGCTTCTCAGTTACCGCTTGTATCCAAAATGTGGAATGACAGAAAATGAAGGTACAACATTTTAAAAATTCTAAAACTTTTGTGTACTGCGGGGAAACACCGACACTCTGAGACACCATGCTTTCCAACGACGTTTCAGCTCCGTTATTTCTCAGGAGAACTTTTCTGGTCTGCCCTCTTCCCTTTGACGTTCACTAATAATATAAAATAACAACCGTGATGCCTTCCGAGTGATGAGTGTTTATTATGCACCAAGATTTACGTTAAGCACTTTATATATGCGATCTCGTTGAAACCTTGTCATCGTGTGGGGTGAATGTCTTTCCTGTTTGACAGACCTATGAAGACATAGGACCTGAGGAAAGGTCAGTCATACGGCAAGTGAGTGGCAGCCCTCGAACGTGAACTTGATTCTTTCTTATTGCACCACCTGAGGGTTTCCCCACCACTTAACTCTCCTTCTTTCTCTATCAGACATTGTGAATTTCTCCCCCACTGCAAGTAGATGGATTGTTCTGTAATCCTCCCCATATTGCCATTGGGTCAGTGGGTCCTAACTTTCAAACTGAATCAGAATCACCTGGAATGCTTTTTTTTTTTTTTTTTTTGAGACAGAGTCTCATTACGTCACCCTTGGTAGAGTGTCATGGCATCACAGCTCACAACAACCTCCAACTCCTGGGCTTAAGCGATTCTCTTGCCTCAGCCTCCCAAGTAGCTGAGACTACAGGCACCTGCCACACACCCAGATTTTTTTTTTTGGTCATAGTTGTCATTGTTGTTTGGCAGGCCCAGGCTGGATTTGAACCCGCCAGCTCCCGTGTATGTGGCTTGGACCCTTAGCCACTGAGCTACAGGCACTGAGCCACCTGGAATGCTTTTTTAAAAATGGAGATCCCAGGTTTCACTCCAGAAGAAGAAATTTTCTGCGCACTGTCCAGGGAACCTGTACTTTTACAAACAGCTTCCCTCAGGTTTCTGTTGTACAGTTCTCCTTCTGACCACATTTTGAGTAAAACTATACGACTGAGAGTGTCTCAAGCACCATATTTTTTTTTCTTTTGTCTATCCTTGTATCTAGACAGACAAGTTCTCTAGTGAGAAACTGCTCACTAAATGTTTGCCAAATAATTAGAAGAATGGCTGAAGGAACAACTGTCCAGAGACAAAGTTTTCTTGGGGAGAATATTCTTTTGGCTAGACCTGTGGAAATTTAGAGTTCTGTGTTTAAATATCACTTAATATCCTTGGTCTATACGCTCCTACAGGCCAAGCATGACAGGGAGATGGAGAGAGAGTGGCAGAAAGCACAGCTCTGTCTATAAAAAGAAATGAAAATCTCCTGGGCCCTGCAGGAGGAGATAAAACAAATCTCCCTCTTTTTAAAACTAAGGCCAATTAAACTGGAAATATCCAAATGCCTTTGAGGACGAGGAAGAGGTTCGTTTCCCTGATGTTTTGAACACTTGACATTTTCTGCTTAGCTCCTAGTTCTAAGGTCAATATGGATTCATTCCTTTATTGAACACGAGTTTCTTTTTTCTTTTTTGAGTATTCTAAGTGCCTTGCACTCAATAAGGCACAGCCCTTTCCCTTCCTGAGTTTATTAGTTAGAACATTCAGGAAGCAGTAAAAGAGCAATGCAATTAAATGTGGGGGGAATTGCTCAGCACCTGCGAGGGGAAGGGGCATGGAAGGGTTTGCACAGTCAGGATACGAGGGAGGGACGCCACAAGTTGAAGAATTGGAAGGAATTGGACAGGTGAGAAGCAGATAGCAGTGGAGCAGAGCCTTGACTGTCGGGTTGCTGGGCCTGGCTGCATCCGTTAACAGTGAGGATGTGAGCCTAGGGCGGTGGGACTTTGTCTGGGGGAGCACGGAGGAATAGCATGGCATAGATGCGTTTCACGACATTAACGTGAGCTCTGGATGTTGTGGAGCTTTGAACATTTCCTTTATCTGAGAGCGGGGGAAGTGTTTGAAGATCAAGGTGTTTGCAGCCTATAAGGTAAATTGCAGGGGAGAAGGGATCAAGGGAGACTCATTTCAGATGTGAGGCGATGGGGTTCAGACCAGGGTGGTGGAGCATGGAAGGGAAAGCTAGAGTGGACGTGGAAGGACGCTGATGAGCTGGCCTCGCGACTAGCGGGGGCAGAAGCCTAACGGACCTGGGGCATCAGCCGGTGTAGGGCGTATGAGAACATAGACCTGATTTTCCCACAAGAACCTTTATTGGGAGGTGAGTGGCTTGAGCTTATAGAAAGGATCCCAAGTTAAATCTTTCATGTGGCTGTTTCAGCCTTTGTTGTTAGCAAAGCAGGCAGTTCTGGAAAAGACTGGAACTTTTTACTTTTTTTTTTAAATCTCAAAATATTAAGAGGACACAATGCTTTAAGTTCCATGAATCATTTTTGCAATGATTGAGTCCTGGCTTTAGGTGCGCCTGTCACCCAAATAGTGCTCATCGTACCCCTTAGGTTGGTTTATTCCCTTCCCCTCTCCTCCCTCCTGGTTGATTGCCTCTGAGTTTTATTTCCCTCAGCTCTGTGTGTTCCAATTTAATAGTGAGGACATGTGGTGGGTTTTTTTCCCCCCCATTCTTGTAATGCATCACTTAGGAGAATGGGCTCTAGTTCCATCCAAAGTGTTGCAAAGGTATTAATTCATCTTTTTTTTTATGGTGGAGTTATACTCCATGGTATACGAATATGACATCTTATTAATCTACTTATGAATTGATGGGCACTTGGGTTGATTCCACATCTTTGCAATTGTGAATTGTTCTATAACATGCAAGTGCGGGTGTCTTTTTGATAAAATGACTGCTTTTCCTTTGGGTAAATACCCAGTAGTGGGATTGCTGGATTGAATGGTAGGTCTACTTTTAGTTCTTTGAGGAATCTCCAAACTGGTTTCCATAGAGGTTGCACTGATTTGCATTCCAACCAACAGTGTATAATTGTTCCTTTCTCTCTGCATCTATGCCAGCACCTAAAGTTTTGGACTTAAAAAAATATATATTCTAACAGGAGTAAGGCGATATCTCATCGTGGTTTTAATTTGCATTTCCTTGATGATTACTGGCACTGACATTCCTTTATAGTTTCTTGACCATTTGTCTTCTTCTTTTGAGAAGCATCTGTTCATGTCTTTGGTCAACTTTTTTTTTCCACTTTGTTTCAGGTTAATTTAAGGGTACATATATAAGGTTACATTGTTGCATTTGTAAGGTAAAGTCTGAGTGGTAGACCTTCGCCCAGGAAGTGTGCCATTTATTAAAGGGGTTCTTTGGTTTTTATCTCTTGCTGATTTGCTTCAGTTCTTTGTAGATTCTGGATTTTAGCCCTGTATCAGATGTCTAATTTTCTAATATTTTCTGTTTATTTATTCTCTTTCCTTTTCTCATCTCTCATCTCTCCCCCACATGGTAGCAGTGACACTTCTGCTTGAGACCTACAAAGGAAATCTCACTGATGAGACATTGGTGCTTTTTCTCAAAGTACTATCTTTGGAAACCTGCATGATTTTTATTAGATAACAACAGGGCTGGGGT
This sequence comes from Otolemur garnettii, assembly GCF_000181295.1. Lineage (NCBI taxonomy): Eukaryota > Metazoa > Chordata > Mammalia > Primates > Galagidae > Otolemur > Otolemur garnettii. Next base: position 28,703,115 of record NW_003852411.1, on the reverse strand, counting down.
AAGGGTCAGACTTCTGAGGTCAAATAACTTTGGGCAATATTGTTAGAGAATTAAACAAGTTTCTTTACTGCCGGACTTTTCCAAGTCTTCAATGTGGTAATAAACATTTTGACCATCCAAGAGAGGGGGAGCCAATGGCAGTGTGCAAACTCATTGGACCTGTTCTTAAAAAAACATCTTGAGGGAAGAGGACCACACACCTATATTTGGAGAAATTAGGAACTAGAAAGTTTGTCTTAAAAATAAGCTTCTTGCAGTAAAGGTTGATAGTGCCTTGGAAAGAAAGAAGAGTCTGGGATTTGGGTCCAGGCTCCACACTAACTTGATCTGGGGCAATGCAATGATTCCTCCAAGCCTCTGTTTCCATGGGGATTATATTATTGCTAGATGAACTCTTCTCTCTTCTCAGCTTCAAAAGTCTGTGGTCATATGTGTATTCAAAAGAGGGAAATAATCTGTAATTTTTTTCTACTCTGTAGTAACTTTGGTGATGGAGGCGGATAGTGAAGAAAAGAAGGGTAGAGGGGACAGTAACTAGAAGATGGATAAGGTGTGGGCTTGGCGTCTGTACCCAACCCAGGCCTGCTAAACAACAATGACAACTGCAACCAAAAAAATAGCCAGGTGTTGTGGTAGTCATCTGTGGTCTCAGCTATTTGGGAGGCTGAGGCAAGAGAATCACTTAAGCCCAAGAGTTTGAGGTTGATGTGAGCTGTGATGCCACAGCACTCCATTGAGGGCAACACAGTGAGACTCTGTCTCAAAAAAAAAGATGGATAAAGTGTGGTTTGGACCTCTGAGCTGATGGCACTGTTAGGACAGTAACAGTGCTGGGCTGATGCAACTGAGATAAATGTTTTGTAATAAATGTTTTGTGTTTTGTTTCTCCGACTCCAACCATGTCACGTCACGTAGTGCACCTCCAACTAGTCAGTTGTGAAGGCAGTGCTAATGTCCAGTGGTCACTTAATCCATCTACTATCAGTTTTGCTGCCAAGAAGCTGCGAGGCCTTTGGTTAATCAGTTAATCCTCTGGATATGAATTTTCTGTATCTGTGGAATAAGGGAGTTGGGTTAGATCTGGGATTCCTGGTGTTTTATGAGGAAAAAGACTCAGTTGTCCTGGGTTTTATCTGGAAGGTGGTCCAGGAAACAGAGATGTTCCTCCCTCCCCCTCCAGTGCAGGTGGGCCCTGAGATTCTGTCTTCAGTTTTCTCTTTCTTTATCCCAGATCATATCATCGGCCTCAGATTCAGTTATTGCCTTTCTGTAGCTGAAGTTCAAATATGTGTCTCTCACACCGAAATCTCTCCTGAATGTCAGTCTCAAATGTCTATCTCTGCTGATACGTCTGTTTCCATTCTGAGGAGACCCCATTCCTTATGTTCAAAACCAAACTCACTATTTCCTTTACAAACCAATTCTTGCTTTTAAAAAAACAATTAAAAAAAATAGTGCTTCTGGTCACACCCAGGCTGGAAAGCCAGGCTTCCTTGCCTCCTTCCTTCTTCCCCTGCGGCGGGTCCAGTCCTCAGTCCTGTCTGCGTTATGATGTCTGCCCCTCCACGTTACACTTTTCCCTTCCGGATGTCATTATTGTGGGTTGGGCTCCCCGGTCACTCTGGTCTTGTCTCGTCTACAGCACAGCACACAGCTTCCCCGCTCCTGCCATCCCTCTCCTCCAAAGCTTTCCCCAGATCTCCCCTGCTCGCCCCTGGCCAGCACTCACAGCCCTGCCTCAACTATCCTGCAGCTCCGTCTTCAATCACCTACACGTTCCTGTTTTCTGCCAACCACGTACGATCTCATCCCGCAGCTTGTCTGTTCAAACTGCTCCCTTTGGTTAGACTTTCATCTTCACCCTCTCTCCCTGGCTAAATCCTAGTGATATTTCAAGAGTCAGCTCAAATGATGCCTCTTCACTCCCTTGACAAGTCTTCGTAGAACACTCGACTGACTTGATTCTCTTTCTAGAGTTCTGTTCTTTTCTATCTTATTACCCCACCAACCCAGATATATGTGGGTGTGTGTGTACAGTTACATCCATTATCTCTTACCCAAGAATCTCTGCTTTGAAGCCAAGGACCATATTTTCTTCATCTTTATATCAACCCATATTACATACCTGGACAGTCATTTTCAGCCAGTGTGCTGGGAGACACTGGTGTATTGAGAGGATCTTAGGTGTGCTGCAAAAGTTTTTTAAAGATCATCTATTAAATTATTTTTGAAAGAATTTCAAAACACAGTAAGTATATTCTTTTTTTCACTCTTTTTTTGATCAACATAATTTAAGTGTGCCATGGATGTTTAATTATAGATTCAAGTGTGCCACAAGGTTGAATTTTGTTTCAATTACTATTGAGTTATTAAGCCATTAATCAAAACAATACTCTACAAATTGAAATAATGTGCTTTATCTTGACAATCTGGTAATAAACAGCTAATTTAAATAAAAGAAATTACCTACAATAATCCAAAATTAATAAAATCTTGATTTTGGAGTTTTAGCATTCTACTTATGGGTCACACTTAGGAGTGATTTAGTGAAGAGTTTTGATTTTACTTGCAATGGTGGTAAGGATGGCATGAAATCTCACCACCCCGCCGAAGCCGGCTGGTTTGCTATGTCCTGCAGGGTAGTAGCCTTTAAAGTTGGAGCTTCATGAAAGGACAGGGTTGAAAACATGGACTTTGGAGTAGGACAGACTGGGTTTGGAACTCGGACTCTGTGCCGGCTGGAAGTTAGTGTCTCTAAACCTTACTTTCCCCATTTGCATATGGAGGAAATAATCCATCTGAGCTGTGGCTGTCACAGGTGCTAGCAAACCATCCTTTCCTTGGGGTCCCCAAACCTGGGTAGGTTTCCTCTAGGTTCTGTGGACCTACGAATGCAAACTACATTGAGAGGAAGGCAGATTGGAAAGCACAAAATACATGCAGGCACTGACGGTTGGTATCTGTCTTTCTGGCCTGGTGAAGAGGCCTCTTCATTTTGAATCAGGCAGATAACAAACACTTCAGAAAATTCTTTTTTGATTAGGATAAAAATGTTTTGCCATCTTTTTTTGCCTCTTTTCCTGCATTCATATTTCCTAAAGGCTAAACTGCTGGGTGTCCTAAAAATCCAGCTCAGTCAGGATGTAAGATTAGTCCCACAGCTCCCAGACCATAAAGGGAGGAGGCAGTTACCCAGTGCCCAGTGCTTACCCTGTGGTAGGAACGTCTCACGCAGAACTGCAACTTTTTTTCTTAATAACTAGAGTACCGTCTCTGTCGTATAAGGAAGTAGAAGCTGAGTCACCTTCTGAGATTTCACAGCTAGTAAACGCAGAGCGAGGAAGTGAACCGAGGTTCACTTTGAGTGGGTAAGGCCTTTGATGGGATCAGACCAAATGAGCATGTGAGGCGCGGATTTCCATTAGTTCCTATGCCAGGGAAGCTGTGAACCAACAGGATTAAACTTTTTTCACCTTAGGACTCCAGGAAATAGCTTTCAGAAATACTGTTTGGGGACACTCGGGCCTTGCTTTGGAAGTTTGTGTCACACTGATGGTGATAGTGTATTTCAAGAACCCAGAGAGGCTGGTGTTTGCAAATATCCCTGTAAACATCAGCTCTGAGATGGTTAACTTGAGGTTTCTGGTGTAGTGAGATTAGTCCCAAGTATACAATGGTGTGAGTATAGTAAGAGTGTGGGCGTTTTCTCACATTCTAAGACTTCAGCTGTTGGCTTGTTAGGAAACTAGATGCCAGAGGAAAAGGGCCCCGAGATAGGCAGTGTTTGTTCTTGCTTTGTGTGGCCACTATATTCCCAGGAAGTTCTGTGTCCTTCACTAAGGGAACAACAGTCATTCAGCCACCAGCAGAGCACCGGGGCACTGTACTGAAGAGGCCACAGTCACTCCATTTTATAATAGGCTCCATTCTGAACCTCAGGCCCTTCCGGGAAAAACCGCAAGCAGCACCACCCAGGGAGGGGATGGCCAACCCAGGTGGGGGCCTATCAGGAACGAACACACAGCCCTTCCCTGGAAAGGCCCTAACTGCAAGATGGTCCCAGCCAATCAGAATGTGTAAAATGTTATAAGGTGAGCCATTCAACCAATCATGTATTAAGCTATTACATTGTGTGGAAATCCCCCAAACGCGCTATAAAAGCCATCCCCAGCCCCGCTTCAGGGTCGCCTCTGCGCAGCTACTATGTCCAGTGGAATGACCCGAGCATAAAGTTGAATGAGGACGCTCCTTTATTTTTACATTTGTGTACGGTGGTCTCTCAGCTGCGATTTCAGTCCCAACAGTACATTACATCCAGGCAGCGGAATACGGCACATTGATCAGTGGAAGGAAGGGGGTGGCGATATGTGCTGAAATGAAACTATCCACAACATGTGTAACAGAAAAGCCAAGGTGAAATGTAGTTTTTATATAAGTGTAGGATATTTCTAGAAACTACTAGATAAAGCTAGAAAACTACTGCAGTACCTGATAACTAGTTGCGTCTGAATGGGAGGATGATATCCTGAAAACCAGTGGTTCCACATGTTATCTGGGATCCCTGGGAGTCCTTGAAACCCTTTCAGGGGGCCCCCAGGTCAAAATTATTTTCTAAGCTATTACTAAGCTATTTACGCTGTTTTACCTGTCCTTCTCCTATGAGCGGGTGGTGGAGTTTTCCAGAAGATAAATGACTTGTTATGTTGCAACAAATTAAATCCAGAAGCAGCTATGATAATCCAACTGTGCTCATTGAAGCCAAATATTTAAGAAATTAGAAAAAAGGTAAAACAATATCACTCTTCTCACTAAATGTCCTAAAGTTATTTTTTAATAAAAGTTATTATTTACGTTAACATAATTTCTATGTAATAGATTAAAAATTCTCAGTTTTAAATTCTAGCTCAGTAAATCTCAGTCGGTATAAACAGAATCCCTTCCAGGTCCTCTGGCGTGCCTAAAACCCCTTCAGTGCCCGGTGGGCTTAGAAGGCCTCTGTTGTGGACAGTGGGTGGATCAGAGTGCCCAGGAGGAAAGAAATGTGACTGAGGCCACAGTTTATAATAAAATATTGCTTTCCCTTTCCTCCCTCCTCTTCATTAAGGGAGATCTGCCAGTGGTCTGGGGTTCGATGCTCTAGAACATTCCAAAGCTCGTGGCTTGAATTATTTTAAAGAAGGAAGTGACTGAAGAGAAGCAGAGGCAGGCTGTTTCTGAGGACCCTGCTCCACAGAGAATGTCCTGCTCCCGTTGATGTAAGTAGTGCCACTTGTGGAAGCCCTGTCACTTCCTGAGCTTGGGGGTGGCCGCAGAGGGGTGTTCACACACATCCTGGCTGGTGTCACAAGGCATGTTGACCACTTGGATTTCTACACCTAGCGCTGGTGTCAAAGGAGGAGGCAGTGGATTTGATCATTTCGGGAAGCTGAGGTTGAATGTCAGTTAACTCATTCTGCTCCCACTGATCCTGTTGTGACCACCCCAGGGCAATCTTGGGGTGCCTTGGCTCTGGGTAACCCAGGGTATGTGGCATTGTTCTGGGACTTGCCTGTCCCTACAAGGCTCACAGACATGTCTGGGGTTCCTGGATAAAATGTTTCTTTTATAAATTGCTTCCTTCTAGCAATAATTTGAGATGGCATAGAATAACACAGTACTTAATAGGACCACTAACACCAAGGATAATAGGAAGAGTCCTATAACAAAGTCCTGGGGAAGTTAAAAGCACAAGCAAACCTAGCCCCAGACTGGTTATTATAGACTAGTGAGATACTGAGTGGGGACTCAAGGCAAAAAGAGAAGCATGAAAATTCTAGAACCTTTATCAGGAAACTGGAAAGCAGTCACTTGTCAAGGTGGTGTGCTGCAGGTGCATGTTGACCTGAAGGGAACTTCTGGTGCATTCTCTTGGTGGGCTTAATTCCCAGTGACAGATCAGGAATTATGGCAATTTTATGCATCTGAGACCTTCCTAGCTTGGAGAGGCATGAAGGTAGAAAACACATCTCCTTAATGTTTGTGTTGCCAACATTGGACACCCAGAAGACGCTCAGTGAGACCCTGCTGACTGCACTTAGGCTTTATCCCTCACAGCTCCTGGAATACTTGGTGAATGAATGCATTACTGAGTAAATAATGTGGACCTATGAGTTCTTGGGAGCAATGAGTGATTATCAGGATAAGGGCAGGGGGTAAAGTAGCATTTTCTCACCTTCCCACTGTCATGATGCTCCTTGGGTTATATACTCTTTTCTGTATATTATCTCAGGAGCCCCTCCTTACTCCTTAGTCCCCTGTGGTAATAGTTCATAGTTTAATCCCTTGGGTCTCCTTCCCACTGATCACCTTGAAACTTGTCCTCCCCTCCCCTTCCCTCTCCACCCTCCCTCCCTCCCTGCCTCCTGTTTTATGATCTGACTCTTGGTACTAGAGAGCTAAGAGGTCTTAACTTGAGCCTTCATGGCACGCATTTTAGAATGAATAATTTACAGCTACCTCTAACCACTCACCAGAAATTATTGCAGGTGTCTCGATTACATTAGATTTCCCAAACATTACTTATCTATGAATCATTCTGCCTCACCTTCCAGAGACTATCACGGTGGTCTTTTTTTCCCCTGCCACACAATCTTAAATAACTATTTCCAAAAATCATCATTTCAGTATCCAAGGCATGTGCTGTATGTCTCCTTGTCCTGTGAAGTCTGGTTGGGGTGTCCCCCTGCACCCTGCTGTCACAGCACACTGTTATACCAGCAACTTTCTCAAGTACTTTGGATTCTATAAGAAAGAGCCCTCTGGTCAGTACTCTAAGTCCACTCTGTGTCTGGGAATAATTGGACTGTGTATTTCAGTCTGCTTAGAGACTTAGTAAGTTCCAGTGTCTTGTGTTTCTTATTAATGGGAAGACCAAATAATGTAGCATCCAATCAGGTGCACTGGTGAGGAACTGGGGAAGTTATTCATAGGTAATCTGGACCGTGAGGCTGACGTGTGGTCTCATTTTCAAACATTTTGCATCTTCAGTGGATGCTGAGAGCAGAAGGGTAATCACAGCCTTTGGAAGTTGACCTCCCCCACCTCCATTCTGTTTAGTTATTTATTTGGGGGGGGGGCTTGGGAACTCTGGCCAGTAGAATTGGGTATTTTAATAAGCTGGTCACCTTTTGGATGTTAGAGATCCCAGAGGGAGGGAGTCATGGATGCCACAGCCCCAGTGGCTGGTGTTTCCAAGTCCCAGCCGTACAGTCTCTCTCCCCCCACCCCAGTCTTCCTCTGCCCTCTCCTCCCCCTTCCCCTTCTCCTTCTCTGTCTCCCTCCCTCTCCCACCTCCCCACTCTGCTCCCTTCTCCTCTTAATCCTCATTTTCTCCATCCCACCTCCTTGCCCCTCCTTTCTCCCATTCTTTCTCTTTTTGTCTGCCCCTTTCCTGCATGTTTTTATCTCTATTTGTCACTCCCACTCTCTTCCTTTCCTTCCCTCTCTTATGATGGATGACTCCTCCAGGATTGTTGGAGAACCATCTCTGCCAGCATTATTTTTGCCTTTAGAGAGGAAAGCCTGGGTTTCCAATTGAGATTTGATTTTTTTCCATTAGATAAAAGCTGTCTTTCTCCCATAGCAAGTGGCCCAGGGTCGTCTGTTTCCCCTGAGTTTCTGTCAGAGGTTCCAGTTTCATGTGTCCTGCCAGGCGTGCTTTCCAGGGCATGGGTGTAGGGGTGGCAGTGAGGATGGCAGAGGTTGGGGCTGCAACAGAAATAAACTAGGGAGACGTCTGCCCGTCACTGGATGGATTGCAGCTGAGGGGAATGAGACTTGGTGATCCTGTTCCTGTGTAGACCTCAACATCTAAGATCTGGGAATTTGGCTATGCCAGGATTATTTTAGAAAGGGTAAAGTCAGGATCAATAACCAGAGAGCACACAGCTTTTATGGGTGTACCACCATCAGAGAGAGTAAAGAGGAAAGAGCCTTTCAAAATGAAATGGAGGGAAGGAGCTGACTTTCTGGGTGAACAGGACTCTGGAAACATTCTGATAAGCATAAGCTGAGAGTAGACTTCAGTACTGTGAAAGAACTGTGTGGTCAAGAGAACAACAAGCTCCTTAATGGGATTCAGGGATGACATTTTTACTTATTAAATAATAACAAAGTTTACTGAGCAGCTGTGATGCATGAGCGATTCTGGAAGTGATTTGAAAGGGTATAAGTATAAATAAGAGATAATCCCAGCCTAAGTTACTCACGGGCTAATAGGAGAGGAAAGAAACGAACAATGGAACTACACTCAAAGGAGGTAAGCAGGAGTCAAGAGAGCGACCCGGAATCTGGGAAAGTGGGAACATTTGTAGGTGGGGTGCTCAAGGGACAAAGACCTTGCATGTGGAGGGTGTGGAGGTTGGGCCACACCTTACAGGCTAGGAGGGAATCCAGTATATACACGGACAGGTGTTAAGTCAGTCATTGCTGGAGCAGACCTAAGCTACAAGGGCCCAGAGGGACCTGGGGAACACAGGCTGTGCTGGGCATGTGGGATTGAGGGGAGAGGCGGTGGCAATCTACTTGGAGCAGGGGGTTTGGTTGAGGAGAGGTGGGAAGTAAGGCTGGGAGGGAGGGGAGCTGCCAGACTGGGGAGGCAGGGCCGAGACATCTGGATGCCATGTTAGGGACTCAGCATCTGCCTGGCATGTGCCCTGGAGGGGAGGATGCTTCACGTCTGCTGATGCTCCTTCCTGAAGTTCCTCTTCCTGAGCGTGGGTGCAGTTCTGAATCAGATTTAAGGCATCAACAATAAACCATTTGGGGGCCCAAAGTAGAGATATGCATGAGACACTTTGAGCCAGTGTTTTCTAAGCTCTCAATCTCTTGGTTTTGCTTTCTCTTAATAGTTTATTACATTAAGAGGTCAACCACAAACTATTACTCTCAGAGCACATCTTGGGCTGTTAGCGAGAACCTTATTTTCATTGTTTCAATTCTCGTTTCTTTATAACTTTTCATATTACGGGAGATACTTTAGCCCCAACTTGGGGGCTGCAGGAATAACAATGTTAGGGATTCCTGGCTGGCAGTGCTCACTGAATGGCCTACGGAACCTGAATTTGCTGAAAGTTCTTGCTTCTTGGGGCACAGACCTCCTGCTTCATCCTTTATGATGGATGAAAAGGATTTGGGGTTTCCTTTCTGGACACTCATGGAATTTTTCAAGATTTCTCACTTATATCTAATTGTCTTATATGAGATATTGATACACTTTTTATATGATTCATACTTTATATGTAAGAGTTTTTCTTCCCCATCAAAAATCATGATTCCCTCTTGGTGAAGGTCTGAGTGTCTTGTCAGGTATTTTTTGTTTTTGTACCACATTTAGCATAGTATTCAATGCACATTCTTTTGTTTGTGGTAGAAGAATCGGGTAGGTGGTGGGGGTACCACTGCTCCCGTGTTCTCCAGCATTGTCTTTTGCAGAGAATAGTCTAAAATGAATCCTTGCTGTTTGCAGTATCACCTACCGACAGCATCAGTACCACCTAAGCGCTTGTTAAAAGTGCAGGATCTCAGGCCTCAGGCTAAATCAGAATCTGGAATTTGATCAGTGCTGAGACTTACTGGTCTCCAGAGGTAACATATGCAAACAACTGGAGGCTCGGGTTAAATGTAGATTCTCACCTTACTCAACGTTGCTCAGGTAATGAAGGAACAACCAGGCCTCAGGGTTTTCTTGTGTCAAAGCAGCAGCTTCCTTTTTAAGACTGTCACCGGACACATTCCCTCCTCAGAGTGACACTCTTGCACAGAGCAAATGGTTTGTGATGGGAATTGGCTTAATATGACACGGGGGCAAAATCCAGTCTGCCACCTGCTTTTGTAAATAAAGTCTTATGGGATCAGAGCCCCACGCATTTATGCTCATATTGCCTATAACTGCTTTTGTCCTGTATTAGCTGACATGATTAGTTGTGACAGAGAATGTATAGCCTGAAAAGACTCAAATATCTGGGCTTTTACAGGAAAAAAGTTTGCTCATCCCAATTTATGAGATGGACTCTAAATATTTCCTTAAATGGGAATAGCTATAATATTTTCCCCAGTGGCAAAATTTGAAGCCCATCTTAATCTATCTCTATTCATGGAGAAGCTAAATCATAAATCATAATTCCCAAGTGGCCAGAAAGGGTCTTAAGACCAAAATTGACACAGAGCCTGTGATTTTCCAAAGCCCATTTAATACCTCCTTCCTCAAGGAATGATGATAATTTTGTTGAGCGGATGACTTCCTCCTCCATAAATTGATTTCATTCATTGCTCAAGGCAAGTGTGACTTTGCTCAAAAACTGGAAAAAGCCAAGAGGAAATTCTGGTTAAAAATTTGTTTGGGACCAAGGAAATAAAAAGTCTTGTATAGGTTGGGTATAATCCGCATTTTACTCCTAAAGTGGTACCGCTGGTCCCAGTCCCCCTCTGGACTGTTCTCCAGGTAGGCAGACTCAGACCATGTGCACTCAGAGTCCTTCTTTTAACTCCCCTGGAAGATCCCACCACCTGTCTCTTATTTGGGGTTTCTGAATTGTGAAATGATGGCACACATAAGCTGCAAGAATAGCTGCGTGTGTTAGCCAAGCACACAGAGACAGAAGGCAGAGACCCGGGCCAAGAGCAGGAAATACAGACGAGGGGCTGGCATGGCGGCGTCTCACAAACACGGGGGAGCCGGAGGTTGTGGGAGGAGAGAGGCGGCCCCATGCAGTCACTCGAGGATGCAGGCCCTCTGCTCTGTTCTCCAAGTCTAGGAGATTCTGGCTCTCCTTCCAGAACCAAATTTCAGAGGAGGTGGGTGTAGGAGAATTGATATTCTTTTTCCTTATCCCGAGTTATCTGGAGCCAAAGGGTTTTAGCGTGGGCTTTTGGAGCTTTATCTTAACTTAGTTCCTTTTCCCTTTGTCTGCATAGCCCAGGACACCAGAAAGGTTTTTACAAGGTGGGGTAGATATGTGTGGTGAGTCTTCTCCTCAATTCTGGAGACTATCTCACTTCTAACCAGTTCTGGGAGATTGTAGGGGGAAGTTAGGGTGCCACATGTTGAGAGCCACCTGCCCTGTGGCTGGAGATCTTACTTAGAATTGCGTAAGGTGGATTAGCTGATGAGCTCAGTTGATCAGAACATGAGGGTTTTAAAGGCAAAGTTACTGTTTGGGCTGACGTTTCAGTCACTGTCTCAATTGGAAGAAGTATATAATGTATTCATTCATTCATTCATTCATTTAGTGAATATCCATTGACAACCTAACGTGTAACAAGATGGTGGGAGAAACATGAACTAGACAGTCAGACACACCCAAGTTCAAATTCTAGTTTCCCCACCTACGAACTAACTAGCTCCTCATTGAAGTTCCAGCAGTGTGACTGCCCACACCCCTGACATTATTCACACACATCCATGTACCTTCCCTGAATCTTCCAGCTGTGCTGGTCCAATCGCTGCTTTTGTACCTAAATTATCATGTAGACCTCTGCTTCTTTCCTCAGACTGTAGAGTCACTGATGGAAGAGAGCTTCATTCCTATGTTTTTTCCCTTAGTGGCTGACACACATTAGAAATTAAACGTATGTTAATTACCCTGAAGGGAACCTGACTATGTGGCTTAATTTCCCTAAGGCATGGTTTTCTTATCTGTAAAATGAAGGTGATAAAAGAACACACTTAGTAGTTTTTTTTGTGAAGATTGAACATGATAATGTTTGGGAGAGTGTTTTATAAATAGAGAGTACTCTCAGGTGTTAGTGTGATTGTCATAACATCTGTATTGACTAGGATTCAGTAGAAGACAAGTACAAGAGAATTAAGAAAACATGTGATGTCCTCAATCTACATTTTCTAAACTGAATGATTGCATGGGGGAGGTTTTGGAGATTTTGGCTTGCGAGGCACAACGGGGTATGTGAGTTGACCCTGGTCGGGCAACCCCCTCCAGCAAGCTCTGTGTCTCTCCCACGATTGTTTGCTTGCAACAGTGGGGACATGTTTTATTAATGTCTGTGTAGCTCTAATGTCCTAAGTACAACTAAGAAAGTGCATAAATAATAATTGTATTCTGATGGGCACTGCAAGGCCAAAATTTCCTGCCCCTCAAGTCCCCCCCATATTGTATATGTCTTGTCTAGAGAACTTGGATAGAGGAACCATGAGATTGAAAACACGGATTTGGGGCTAAGAGAGTAAGCTGAGTTTGAATCATGTTGAGGGTAAGGTCTGGCCATCAAATATGCAGGATGGGAGTCCTGAGGAGAGACAGAAGCCAGAGCCTTGTTACTTAACTTGGCGTGTGTCTGTTTAGCTCCCAAACTAGACACAGAGCTCATTGTACAGATCCTACTGTGCTTAATTCTGTGGCTTACCCATTAAAATACACATAGTGCCTATCGTAGGGGTCTCCCTGTGTAGCGTCAACTTGATAAATAAGCATGCATTGATTCATTGCAAGATACTGGACTTTTTCCCATGTAAGTAATAAAGAACCATTGCAGATGTTTTGAACAGAGTTGTAAGATGATAAGAATTTTGCTACAGGAAGACTTGATCTTGCTCCAGTGAATAAGTAAGTTTGGAAGGGAAGAAGCTGGGGACAGGGACACTTGTTAGGAGACCTAGCAAGGGAGCAGGTGAGCAGCAAAGGAGACTGCGGCAGAGCCATGCCAGGGAAAATGGAGCAGAGGGGGCTTTGACTAAACAAGAGGCTGGAGACTTGGTTCTCTGTGGTATTAGCCCCGGAGAAGTCTTCCTGCTCTGGGAGGAGCGATGACTAGTCTCATGTGTGGCTTCAGAATAGAAGCCAATGATTGTGTTCAAGGGAAGATAATGAGAAACACACAGGCTGTGAAGATCATGAAAGCGTCATTAATCTTTTTGTGGCAAAGCTTGACTTTCCAAGTCCCTGGGCCTTTAAGGGTGCAGAAGCCTCAGCACATGGACTTGGGCCCTGTGCTAGGAAATGCAAAATGGAATTTCCCTTGATAAATCACGGCACTGCTAATCCAAGAATCTGGGAGGCTAAGACATTACAGGGGTGGGGTGGGGTGGGCTGTGAGGAAAGGGACGCGCCATAGTGCTGGTCAGAGGGCAGGAGGGAGCCACAGCCCAGCAAGTGGCCAGGGGAGAGCAGACATTCCATTTAATCTTACTTAATATTACATTTTAATTTTGTATTTGTTAAATATAAATGTAAATAAATAAAGTATAAATGTAATAAACAAACTTGTTAAATCTTAATTTTAATAAATTAAGGTTAATTTAATTTTTCTCTTTGTAGATGAATTTTACAGAGGCTTCTCTTTCTTCGGAATGTGAAATATATATTAATTAGTAAAAAGCTATTAAGACAAGAGAAACTAGTTTTATTCAATAAAAACGAGTAATTTTCACCAACACCAGGATTGTGTACACATCTTCAAAACCTATGTTCAAAAATAAAAATCAATCAGACATGATGTATAAAGGCCCCTTAAAAAAATCCACTATTTGATCCAGGAATTTTATGAATGTACTCTAAGGAATACCCTGGAAAGGACTAAATTTATAGAAGAGACATTTATTACAGTACTACATGTATATGTATGGGAAAAAACCCTAAATGCTCACCCTTGAAGGTGTAGTTAAGTATATAGGTTAGAAGCTTTTAAAATGATGGGTTTTGCGATTTTGAGATAACACAGGTCTTTATGGTATTATATTAAGTGAAAACAGAAGTCACAAAGTTATATAAAGGTATGACATCAATTATGTAAAAGTGCATAGAAAAAAAACCTCAAATGACAATATGACAAAATGTTAACTATGTTTGTCTTGAGTCGAAGTTATAGGAACAATTTTGGTTCTTTATACAACTGAAAGATGGTAAATGAACATGTATTATTTTTATATCAGAAAAAGAAATAAAGGAATATCTATAATTTTTTTAAAGTCCAATATTATAAAAGAATATGTTGTATTGCTTTTAGAGAGAATACATGAAAAATCCGGGTGATTTTTTTTCTTCTCTGGGATTTTTAGATTTTTTTTTTACTCTCAGGAAGTTCTTTTCTTGCCTCTGGTTACATTATTTTCATGTGTGGGTCTCTGGATGGCAACAAAAAATACCAAGTTTGTTGTCTGAGCTCTGCTCAAATATATGAAGTAGTTCTTTGTTACCTACATGGAAAACAGGATCCCAGCTCCTTGGTCTGATATTCAAGGTCTTCAGAATCACATCCCAGTTGATTTTTCCAACTTCACTTCCTTAGTTCCCTACATATATTTTCTACTCCAATCAAAAGCTCCTTTGGACTTGCTATTTCTTGTGCATGTAAGTAACTCCCTGTTTCTGATCCTCTACTTGTTCGTGGGGTCAGCATGATCAGATGGCATGTGTGAAACACCGTAAAGCGGACCAGGAGACTCTTCTTCAATGCGAGCAAAGTGGTACTGCTGTGTGATCTCGGCTGGCACACCTGTAAAACACGGTGCTGTCATAGATGGCTGCCAAGGAGCCCTGTGGCTGGGTGAGCCTCATTCCCTCACTGTCTAGTGTGCTCATGCGTCTGTCGGTCGGCAGCTTAAGTCTCAGGTTCTCACAGCTGCCTTAAGTGGTCCCTTCTTCCCTCCACTCGTCAGAGTCTACACTTCCCAGCTCGTGTTCCACTCCCTTCCTAAGGCTGTCCTCAACAGTTCTGATTAACAGGGACTTACTTGCATGTATGAATCATTTGGCCACTTATACACACTGCCTTTTATGAAAACTATGGCACATGCCAAAGATATAACACATAATATAATTTGAACAAAAATTTAACTCTACGGGGAGGAAAAAACCCTACTTAAATGAACGTTAGAAGCAAAGGTACACACTTCTCTAAATCCATTGGTCTAATAGCGCCCAATCTCTGAGATATATATATATAAGGGGAGAAGGATATAGACACTATTTATAATATTTTCAAAAATCCTAAGAAAAGTCACACAGTTCCATAGTAAGTCTGCATTTCTTTAATTTTAGTCAGAGGATTTTCTTCTTGTATAGCCTGTGGGAATATGAACTTTATAGGATCTACCAGAGAGTGACCTCCCCTTCTGATAGTTGTTGGTTTAGCCTTCATTTCTTATAACTCCAGAACCCTTTTCCCCCTTCAAATTTCTACAAAAACATAGCTCCCTTTTTTTCCTCTTCCCCACCCATATGCCCATGTTGGACAAAAACAATGAAAGAGATCGAAAAAACAGACTGTGTGCCCAAGTGCCGAGGGCATCTTTGCTGTGTCCTGGCACAACGGGCCCTGTTAGGAGGAGGTGATCAGAGTTCATCTTCTGACTCAACCTCACAAGCGTCGCCAGGGCAGATGGACGGCTCCCAACTGTTTACTCTTTCTTTCTATGGAGCATTCTTTTTCCTTCTGTTTCTTATTAACAGCACCAAAGACCTTGAACTGCTAAAGGGCAGAAATCTTGCCTTTTTCATCTTAGCAGCTCTTTTTGGAATGGAGTATGGTGCTAAGTCTAGGGTAGGCAGCCAGTAAATATTTGTGGAATGAATGAATGAGCAAATGAAGGACAAACAGCTTTGATGGCAAGAGGGGCAGTGTGAACTATGGAAAGAGCCTGCAGTCACAGTCAGAATGGCCTTTGAGACATGCTCTGACTTACTAGTTATATAACCTTCAGCAAGCTGTTGAAAAAACATGTGTCGGGGAGGGCGAGTGATGTCAAATGTGTACCTTAAGGAGAATGTCTGCAAAGTCACCTGGCGCATGGCTGCAGCTGCAGGGCTTGCATTTATGTAGCACATTTTCCTTTTAATTTAAAAAATTAAGAACCTGGGCTTGGCACCTGTAGCACAGTGCCAGCCACATACAGTGCCAGCCACATACAGTGAAGTTGGTGGGTTTGAACCCGGCCTGGGCCAGCTAACCAACAATGACAACTGCAACAACAACAACAAAACAAATAGCTGGGCATTGTGGTGGGTGCCTGTGGTCCCAGCTACTTGGGAGGCTGAGGCAAGAGAATCATTTGAGCCCAAGAGTTTGAGTTGCTATGAGCTGTGATGCTATGATACTTTACCCAGGGCAACATAGTGAGACTCTGTCTCAAAAAAAAAAAAAATTAAGAACCTGAAAATCACTAAGTAATATTAATCCCTAATCCCACCATTTAAGAATTATATAAAAATACAGGGATGATGGCTCACTCCTGTAATCCTACCACTTTGGGAGGCAGAGGTGGGTAGATTACTTGAGCTCAGGAGTTAGAGACCAGTCTGAAGAAAGGCAAGACCCCATCTCTACTAAAAATAGAAAAATTACCCAGGCATCCTGGCAGGCAACCATAGTCCCAGCTACCCAGGAGGCTGAGGCAGGAGGATTGCTTGAGCCCAAGAGTTTGAGGTCGGGCCCATAGCTTTGAGCTATGACTCCACACTACCACTACTCTGTCTCAGGTGACAGAGTGAAAGTCTGTCTCAAAAGAGAAAAAAAAATTACATAAAATAGGAAGTAAAATTTATCTTTTTGGAATGATCTCTTCTGTTTCTCTAGAGATAAGCGAGAACCTTTAGTTTGATGCTTTTCCTTCCTGGTATTTTCCCAGAGTTGCTTAGATGTCTCTATCTGCACAAACACTATTTTCAAAATGGAGCTATTCATATCTGCTTATCTGTCAATCAGTCATCTCCAAATCAATAATTTTTTGAATGACAGCAGAACCAGTCATTGTTTCAACATACCGTAATTTGCTGCGCGTCTCGCAGTCCCAGTGCTTTGTGATTATAGACGACACGACAGCACACCTCCTGTCATCTACACCTGCCAGCTTCTGCATAGCACTTCCTCAGTAACAAGACGCCTGAATGCTTCCTAGTCACCCCCAGAAGGAAGGGCAGACTTTGTTACTCCATTTTACAGATGAAGAAAGGGAAGGTGAAAGGAGGCAAAAGGCCTGCCCAGAGACACACACAGACAGACTGGGGGAGCTTGTGTTTCCCAGTGGCTTGAAAGGCGTCCAGAGCTCCTCTGGTCACACTGCAATAGAGCACAGTCAAGAGGGAACATCCACAACCAGGCAGAGAAGGATGGGTCAGTGAGCAAGCAGTTGCATTGCATTATATCAAAATACACACACACACACAAACTCAAAGCCAAGCACATTTAAAAGACATTGGGTGAAATACACTGGTGGTGAGTGAGGGACCAGCATAAGATGAGTTGTCCTTTGATTAGCCCCCGTCTCTTTTGCAGCACTCTCAATATGATATCCAAATGGTGAGGATGGCTTGGGTTGCGCAAGTATGGCAGAATTACAAAGGACACCCCAATGATCCTTGCAATGATACTACCCTGCTCCCCCAAGGGAGTGTCTAGGGAGGGCCTGTCGGCATCTGGTTAGGATTGGCCTTAATTGACATTTTCCTCAATCATCTGCAGGAAATATCGGCTAAGTTATTAAAATTCACAGATGCAATCAATTGTCAGAGTCACTGGAGACCAAGAATTATTACTCAGAGTGCTGGAGAGAGGCTGGCAAGAAAGAACAATTCAGCCTGGAAAAATGCAAACTAATGGATATAGCAGGAAAAATCTTAGGGGGACGGGGCTGGGAGTAGGGTGAGGCAACAAGGCATTTGCCTGAGGTACAAACTTTAAGGGAGTTCCAAAAAACTCAGTGATCAAGATGAATGGTATTTTAATGCAATATTTGAAAAATCAAACTGGCAAGCGACAGCCTCTGGACCAGCAGCCTGTTGATAAATATGATTTTAATGCAAAGCCACTGAAAGTAAAGGTATGGCAGCAGGAGAGATCTGAGCTAGTTCTCTGGCGTGTAAAAGCCTGGCTAAGCATGTGAGTGTTAGGCGCATCCGACCTCAGCTTGTGACTTAGGGGAAAAATACTCCTGCAGAAAAAAGAACAACGGATCTGACTACTTCTGTTAGTTTCTTAGTGGTGGTTAATGACCACCAACTGGGTGGCTTATGACACCAGAAATTTATTATCTTACAGTTCTGGAAGCCCGAAGTTCAAAGTTAAGGCAGCAGCAGCATCGTGCTCCACTTTAGGGGTCTAGAGAAGCACCTTTCCTTGACTTCTAGTTTCTGGTTTCTCCTGTGATCATTCCCATCTCTGCTCAGTGGACACATGGGCCTTCATCTTCCCACGTTTGTCTCTCTGTCCCCACATCTAGTGCTCCCTCTCTTTTCTCTTATAAAGACCCCAGTCATTGCATGCCACCCTAAGCCGGAAGACCTCACCTTAACTTGGTAGCATCTGCAAAGAGCCTATTTCCAAATAAGGTCACATTCATGGGCACCAAGGCTTAGGACTTGAATGTATCTTGCTAGGGCAGGGGGTATAGTTCAATTCTCACCTCTATACTATTACATGGGGGGCTTTAACTTAGACGCAGTGGAAACGCTGTTGAGGGGAATTGGGCCGTAGAGTCAGGGGCAGTCACTTACCATGATCCAGATACCTAAAGAAATATTTAAGAACATGCAGGGTAGTTCCTTAGGGGTACATGTTACAGTCTTTGCTAATGGACGTGTTGATGAGTAGGTATAAGAGATTTTTAAGAGTAGTCCTGATTTCAGATAGTCTCATGATAGTGACTGAAAAATATTTGCCAAATTTGATATTCCTTTTGTTGATATTTTATTCTTCTCAATGTAAGCACTTTAGTATTTAAATATTAATTATGTAAATTATTACCATAAGTAATTAGTAATAATACTGAATATCATAACTTTTGGAGATCTTCACATAAAATCTCCACCTAAAAGGAAAATGCTGTTGTCAAACCTGGTACCCTGAATTTTAATACATGAAATGCAGCTATTCTCTAAGTCTTACTGAAAGGCTATGAAAACATTGGGATTATTGAATACCATTAGAGCTTTAAGCAAATTGAGATTATGACTGAGCCAAACTGGGATCTGCTCACCCAGCCCAGCAAAGCTGGACACTGAAGTCGAGAGTTGCAGCAGGAGAAAGAGATATTTTTATACCTCTTCGGCAGCCAAGAGGAGTATAGGCAGCTTGGCACCAAACAAGGAGTATAGGCAGCTAAAACTTAAGCCCTGAACACTCCTCCGTAGCTTAGAGGCCAGGGTTTTTAGAGGCAGGGGTACATTTCAGGCAAGCAAAACTGTAAATCAATACATGGAGGTTATGCCTTGGCCTGACCCCAAAAGGCAGGATATCCTGAAATGGGAGGGCCTGTAAAGTCATAGGTGGATTCAGAGATTTTGGATAAGCAGAAAGGAATGTTAAGATGGGTGTGACTCCCTCCAGGCCCCTCAGGAGGGAAATTTAGAACAAGGACCAGCGGTCAGCATCCAGTTCCTCAGTTCCCCCTTGTCTGCATTGTCCATCGAGTGGGGGTTTCTAAAGAACATATGTTAAGATGCCATCTCTGGGTTTCCATAGGGAACAAAACACCTCACCGCTTGGACTTGCTTGGAGGGCCACTGTTACTTCCATTCACTTTCAAGGCTAGCGAGGTGTCCAGAGTTTATCTTATAGGGACTCGAGGTTATTTCCAGGCTTGAGGGGTCCTGCAGGCCACTCAGAGGGGTCTCTGCTCCATTTCAAGATGGGGACCAAATCTATTTTCTCCTATATTCCAAATGCATCACAGTCAAGTTCTCAAATTTGGATGTTACATAATCTTTCAGTGAACACTGTTATTACAGACATGCTTATGTAGGTACAATTACTTACGTCATCGATAATAACATTAGTTATTTTAATTATTGTATTATAAATCCATAATTACTAAAAATAAATCCAGATGAAGAGGGTCTGGCCACCTGTCACTGTCAGCCAATATGCAAGGAAGGGGAAGGTCCACCAAACTTTGTCAAAGGCAGGGATTCTAGAGAATAGCAGCCTCTCTGAGACTGTTCTGATCTTCTATTTCCCGTATTACAGTTTTATATATTTGAGTTCAAAGTGAAGACCACATTAACCCTTATCTTAAACAATAATCGAGAGAACCCACGACCCATAGTATATAATAATCAGTATAACCCATAACCCAAAAGAATATTCCAATTCAAAAATTAATCTCCTAAATCAATCCACCTAAACTACTCAAGATAGGCATCTTTAGGGTGGGAGGTAAATTTACAAAAGAGTAATAACGGGAGACAGGGTGAAGGTCAGGCAGGACCCAAACCAACCAGACCAGATGTGTCAGTCTGCCCTAGCCTGACAGACTGCATCTTATTATCACTATATGTACTTTCAAATGTATAATTTTAAGTTAATGATAGCAATATTTACTGAGCATTTATTATGTACTAGCCAGAAGCACATAATCCCTTTACATGCATTGTTCATTTACTAATACCATAATTCTTTCTGCATCAGCACATGATATTCTGTTTACTCTGCTGTTGGTTAAAGGTCACCATCCCATTCAAAGATAGACGGCTGTATCTTTCTGTACGTGGGCCATTTTCTGTGTGATTGCATTAATTCTAACAGCAAAGAAACAAGGCTGGCAAGGGCTGCTAGCACAAAGTGAAGGAGCTGTGATGTCACGGACACAGAAATCGTGAACACTACCAGTGTTGGTGCACCCCTTTAAATAATGCACTTTTTAAAGTTCCTCAAAATAGTTTGCTTTCTAAAGGTTAAAAAGATTCCTTGTTTATATAAATGATTTGCTCTGCAAACATTTTTTTTACAGTAGAAAGGTTAAATTGAATTTATTTTTGTTTAATTCACTTTATCTCCTGTTATAAACTAGAAATGAGTAGAATGTTAATAAATAATTCTGTTTAGAAAGTGGTTGAGGAGTCAAGCCCTAGGATTTGAATTAGGCAACTAACTAAAGCAGTTTATGGATTCTTTTATCCATTGAAACTTTAATTTGTTTAAATGTCCAATATTTATTTACTTGTTTTAAGTTTGGACTTGCCTAGAGGCAGGGGAATGGAATGTAAAGTACAGATTAAATCTACAGTTCATACAAGAGTTTATGTAAATGGAACTGGTTTGAAGAGTATCCATGATCGTCAATGGAAAAAAAGATGACATATTTTTTTCTAAACTCTAGCCAAAGTTTAGCGTTTCCTCTTATTAGTAGAAATTAAAAGTATTTTCCTATCATTACAATTGTGGCAGCTATCTCAAGATATTAAATATATTTATTGCCACTTTGAAGCTGTAGTAATGATTAGATCCTTGACTAGATCGTGAGTATTCAGTGGATTGATAAAGTGCTCTCATATTCCCATTGCATGTCTTGTCACTTGGGATGGCGCTTTGCTGGCCACTTTCACAAGGCTGGGGACCCTCATCAGAGTGCATGTTGACTGGGGTCAGAGAGGCCAGCGTCTGGTCCCCAATTCCCTGCATTCTAAGTGTGTGGCTTTGTCTGATCAGTGAAGCCCTGGGTCTCATCTGTTAAATGGGGTGAACAGCACCTCTCCTCTTGCCAATCCCTAACGAACAGAATAGGTGAGAGAATGGAACCCCCTGCCCCCATCAACTCAGAAGTGCTCTGCAGTGTGCTGGAGTCCAGCTGGCAGATGGCTGATCTGGGTGCTGATCTAGTCTGACCTGCAGCTGAGTCCTAGGGGACAGACACAGCAAGTGGGCAGCCAGACCTGAACACTGGGCAGGGCCAGCTGAGCACAGAGGTAAGGTTTGGGGGTTGGGCAGGGATTATAGGTATGCTGGAGGAGGCTTGGCTCCATCAGTCCTCAAAAGATACCCACTTCCTAATCCACGGAACCTGTGAACATGCTACCTTTCATGGGCAAAGACATTTTGTAGATGGGATTAGGTTAAGGACCTTGAGATAAAGAGATCAGTCTGAACTATCTGGGTGGGTCTGATGCAATCACAAGGGGCCTCAAAGCAGGAGTCAGGAGGATCAGAGCTAAGAGATAGAGATGTAAGGATGGAAGCAGAAACCAGACAGGGGCTAAGGTGCTACGCTGCTGAGTGAGAGCCGACCTGGCCTCTAGAAGCTGGGAAGGACAAGGACATGGATTTTCCCTTAGAGACTTCAGGAGAAACAGAACCCTGCTCACACCCTGATTTTAGGCCTTCTGTCTTCCAGATAATCTGTAGTGTTCTAAGCCACGAAAAGCCTGTGATGATTCATTATGGCAGCAACAGAAACCTGGCCCAGGGCTGCCACACCATGTCCCGGGGCAGAATGCGCCGGGCTTGTATAGGGCCTATTCCACCTCAGTGCTGCTGGTCACCGCTGAGTTTGAACTGTGATGGTTTAATTTGTTTTGTTGTGTTACCCTTGTTTCTGCAGGCTGGTATGGATAAATAGTGAGTTATTATAACAGCAAAAAAGAGTATTTTTCTGACTTTGCATCTCCAATTAGAGAAACCCTACCTCTTTCTCTTCCCTGACATTTAAGTTCCTCCCGAGTACTCCAGGACTCTTCAGGGATGGCTCAGAGCACAGCCCTCCCACCCACCTCCAGGCAGCTGCTGTTTCTTCTTCCCTGGATCAGGCTCCAGGTTCCCACGGTACTGTTAGCTGATGAGGCTCCTGATGCTGCCCAGTCCTGGGAAGGTGCCTGCTGCTGCCACCACCACCATCCCCATGGCTGCCACACTTCCCATCCCTCCCAGCCCAGGGCATCACCCGTGCATGTCCAGATGGCCACCAAAGCCATGCAGGAACAGCTTTGCTGGCCAAGGCCTGATCTCTCTATGCCATTGTCTGGGTGCCTCAATGAAAAGGACCCTATGTAAACGCTATGACTCAGTTCTTTTTGGCATCAGTGCCTTGCAGAGAGTGTGATCTGGGAGGGCCAAGTGGCTTCTCTGATTTGCCAGGAGCAAGTGGTTATGTTAGTTGAGAAGCCAGAATGCTATTTTCAGTGATTTGACTTTGAAACAAGTTTTTGGGGCGGGAGGCTGGGATCCTGCTTTTTCCTTTTCCCAGTAAATGTTTTAGACTTGCTATGGTGGTTGAAATGCTGGATTGAGTCCTTTATTTGCATGCTGGGAGGTTCGCAGTAAATGAGGGGTGTGGTCTGTTAGGGGAAAGTGGCTGTGGCCTGGCCCGTCTGCACCCTGTCAGTGCACACATACACACATGGATGCACACGTGTAGCCTG
>NW_003852411.1:28665841-28679762 GCF_000181295.1 Otolemur garnettii | reverse complement strand
TCTGCACCCTGTCAGTGCACACAACCACACACACACACGCGCGTGCACACGTGTGGCCTGGCCCATCTACACTCTGTCAGTGCACACACACACATACACACACACACATGTTCTGTAGCATGTCAATGCATCATGTAGGGCGGGGGCTCCCCTGAGAAACTTAGGCAGTGGTTTGGAGGAGGGGGAGAGGGGGAGGTCACAGGCACAGTAGAACAGCTCGGGACTGGGAATGAGTTCCTGTCACTACCTCCTCACCCACTCAGTTTCTCCCATCTTCCACTCACTCCCCTCTTACTCAGGACGTATTTGTTTAGAGCCAGACTAAGCACAAGGCTATCAGGACCTGGTGGTGAACAGACAGATGCTAGCCTGTTCTTTCAGAGCTGTGAGCAGTTTTAATAAATGGCAATGATCATATCATCAGTATTTACAGGTTACCACGTCACAAGCATGTGAGTTATGTTAGAGAAAGTGGGGGGTCAGTCTGGGTTAGGCTCAGCAAGCTTCTGGGAGGTGAGGGCTAATGACTAATGCCTTTTCTACTTTGGAGTCCTGTCCTTTCTGTGACCTCTTTCCCTTCTCCTGAGTGTCCCCTCCTTTGGCCTTCTCAGGCTGCCTGTGTCTTCAGTCTTCTCTCTTCAGAGACCCTCTTGGACCAGCCTTTCCAGCCTGATCATTGATTCTAGCGCTTGTCTTGAATCTCCAGCTGCCTGACAGATATCGCCCCATGGAAGCCCTCAGGGGTTTGGAAGGCACATCTGGGAAGAACTCAGCTCCTCCAGTCCTTCCCTTTTCTGTCTCTGATAATTTTATTGCCATTCTTCTTGTCATTTAGGTCTGAAATGTTATCATCTGGGTCCTCCCTTCTCTTGTCGCACCCACCAGCTTCTTGGCCCTACTCCCAGGATATCTCTCCTCTCTCCCCTCCTTTTGCGCTCCACCCACGGTGCCGAGTCAGACTGTCTGGCCGCTTTCCTGGGCAATTGCTATAGCTTTCCTCAACTTTAGTCCCAGAGTTTGTATGCTCCGCAGGTCTTCTCATGCCTCTCTGTTGTTCAGAAGCTTTCAGTGGGTCACGGCGAGGCTTGCAGCCGTAGGCCTGGGTTCTAAACCCAGCTGCCATTGACCCGCTGGGTTACCCTGGGCTGGTTCTGAGCCACTCTGGGCTGTTGTTATTCATCTATGGTAGGGTGACCAGATTTTAACATCTGTAAGGCGGGACAACATGGCGCAGGGGTGGAGCAGGGGGCGGAGTGGGGGCAGGGGGTGGGGCAGGGGACGGGGCAGGCAGGGCCTGACAACAATGCAAACTTTGATAAGAAGTTCTCGATAATCACTTCTCAGCAATTATTTATTACAGTTTAACATTATAAAATTAACAAAAATAATATAAAACTCCTATTCTGGCAAAATAGCCATATGGCGGCCGAAAACCGTATATTCCCTTCTTGTTCTCCAGCTCGTTCGTGCATTCTTTCCAAAAATCGGCACTTTTTTAAAACGCTGCGAGATGCAGAACAAATTGTTGAAAAGCAGGACTGTCCCACCAAAATCGGGACATCTGGTCACCCTAATCTATGGAACAACTGTGTCCCTCTCCCAGTGATGGACACTCAGAGTCAGCGTGTGTGCAGTGCTTATACTTGTGGCTGTGGACATTAACCTCTATCAGGGGAGGCTCTGGTTCCTTGTGCCTCCACAGTTTTCGTCTTGTGCCTTGATGTTTTTGCTTTTCTAACTCTCATTGTCTGTTATATTTCTGATTTTTTTTTCCAAAATAGTACACCAATAATGTCTGCCCCCACATGAATTACATGACTCATGATATACTTGTTTTTCTTTACATTCCCCTAAAAACTATAGATAGTAAGACTATATATATACACACGTATATATGCTAAATAAAATATCTACACTCACACATATATACATATGTACTTGATTTCTTAGTTACTTGGTGCAATGTTTTGACAGTGCTTCCAAATGAAAAAAACTTCCTTAGGCAAATCCCCACTCATAGTATTATGGTAAAAGATTAATTTTTGAAAATTGTCTAGACAACAGCTTTCCATTGCATTAATCATGACATGTAGTTTTTTTGGGGGGGAGGGTGGGCTGTGCTGACTGGTATTAGTAGACGCTACCAGTGCGGCATATTCTCAGGGCCTCTCTGTCCCCATGAAAGGTGCCCACTCAGAGACATGGAAACCCTCTGAGATGAGCTCATGCAAATGATTTCTGGGATGAAAATAGCAATTTGAGGTAGTGCCAGGAGCTTCAGGTTCACAGAGTATAATTAGGATTTTTTTTCAAATCATTGCACACTGTCATTTCATCATTACATGCATTCTTTAATTATGGGCTCTCTTTGCCCATTTTAGTTCTTTAATTAGATATAAAAACATGAATTTTGTCGATATAACAATCAGCTCAAATGAATTTCCAGATTCTTTCCCCTACCTACCTTTCAAGGAGAATTAATACATCATTAAAAAGTTTGTACCCGGATGGAGGCTCTCAGAGGTGGGCTTTGGGGAGCCAGTAAGCATTTTCTTAGGAGGAGCTCCAGTTCAGGAAGGATGTGGGAACAACACCTTCCCGGGTTCCCCACAGACTGTGTTGCTTCACGTCAGATAGACCCTGCCAAGTGTGGGCCAGGGCAGGGCCCATTTCTCTTGAGTGTAAAATTTAAAGGTGACATCAATACTTAATGAGTCATGGGAGAGGAAAGAATTCATGTTAGGATAACGCAGGCTTTTTATTTCTCTTGTGATTTGTTAAAAGATAAGAATATAAGGCATTTTAGACTCACAGTGGTTTGTCTTTTTTATTTGCATATGGGCAGCTGATTATCATTTGTCTGTCACTATGTGTGTGTGTGTGAGAGAGAGAGAATGAGAGGGGATTGCTAGAATCAATTTTATAAAAACTTTTGTTCGTTCAGATCTCTTTTCATTTTTTCCTCTATCTATAGTACTCTACTTAAAACAAAGTAAAACCAACCAAAAATCAGACTAACTCCAGAGTTTTTCCCCAGGGACTATGGTATTCTATGTTTATTCATCCTACGTATTTTACAAGTGTATCTATTTGCCTCCAGTTATCAATCTAAGCAAACCCAGGCAGTTTGGTAGAGTAGAAAGAGCCTTAGTAAGGCTCCTGTCTCTTTTATTCCCTCTTTTTACACACACGCTCTCTATCTGCAATCTTACTGCTCTCATGTTTTCAGTGCTACATATATGCTCCTGGTCTTCAAGTTTATACCTTGGGCCAAGGCCTCAGCTCTGAGCTCCAGATTTAGAAAGCACTCAGAACGCCTGATGTTTCCTCTTGGATGACTCCACGGTATTTTACAATTGATGTGTCCAAAACTGGATTTACTTTTCCTCCAAATATATTGCTCTTCTATTCTTTCCAAATATAACAAATGGCAATACTTGCCATTCAGGTTTTCAGGCCAACCCATCCTGATCATCTCTCTTCACACACATGACCCGTCAGCAGGCTCGCCTTTCCCTCCAGATAACATCTCCGACCCATCCGCCTCCTGCCTCCAGGGCTGTGATCAGCGTGGGCTGCCATGATTGCTCACCCCCCTAACCTCTCCTCGTTTTCTTCTCCTCGGGGCTTGCCACTGTCCACCTTTCTCCCCAATGACCAGCAAGAGCACTTGTCATAAAAAATAAATTAGTTCACGTCACCTCCTTGCTTAAAATGTCTGACTTCTTTGGAATAACACTCAAACTTTTTATCATGGTACAATTAGTCTTCTAGAGCTGCCCAAACAAAATCCTGCAGATTGAACAGCTTAAACAAAAGAAATTTATTTCCTCACAGTTCTGGGGGCCAGAAAGTCCAAGATGAATGTCCAGGAGGGTTTGGTTTCTGGTGAGGGATCCCTGCCTGGCCTGTAGATGTTGTGTTCTCCTATGACAGGAGGGCAGACGGGAAGAGAGAAAGAGGGAACTTTCTGGTGTCTCTTCTTATGAGGATGCTAATCCTATCATACCATGGCTCTAACTCTACAAAGTCATTTAAAGTTAATTACCTACGTGCAGGCTTTATCTCCAAATCAGTAACACGGGAGTTGGGGCTTCAACATATCCATTTTGGGGACTCTCTGTAAGTGATCTCTACTCCCCTAGGTCATCTCTGAAACATCTTTGGACATTTCTGGTTCCTTGAACAGTCCAGCTCTTTTCTCCTTCAGAACCTTCATGTAAGCTGTTCTCTTGGTCTGCAACAAGCTACTTACTTCCTTCTCCTGACCTTTCTCCTGGCTTTCACCTTGTCAGGGAAGGCGTCCCTATCTGCAGATCTCCATATTACTCTTAGACACTGCATCCAGTTCGTTTCTTTCATAGAACTCAACATGCCTTGTAATTTTTTCATTTCCTTATTTCCCCCAATATATTGTAAGTTCTACCAGGAGAGTGAGTCACCTGCTCTTAATTCACTGATGGATTGTCCTGCAGATATATTTAGTACTAAATAATACATTCTGACGAATGAATGAATAAAAGAAACTCTACCTCCTTGGGTTTAGTTACACAGATGAGGATTAACTTGCTTTTGTAGGTAACCAACAAACAGGCGGAAGTGTGACTTTTATGTCTTGGTGAGAACGGGCCACTCTTTTGCTTTTTGTTTTACCGGCAAACCTCTCTTGTGTTTTTACCGGTTCTTTTAAATACACAGTTTAGTCGGAAGTTTTGAGTTCAGTTCTACTTCTGCTACTTACTGGTATAAATGTCCAGTGGGGCAGAACACTCGTTGGAGATTATTTATTATTTGCTACAATGTTGAAAAGGCTCACCCAGTTTCTTTCCTAGGGTCACTTTAGCTGGAAACAAGGTCAGAGGAGAAACACTGCTTCATTCAGCAAGTGCTTCCTGGGAGTTCCTGTGGACCAGGGACTATCTGAGATGCTGGGGATGTGGACTGCTATGGAGGCTACGGGGTAGCCCTGATAGGGACGCTAGGGCTGGCACAGTGTTCACCCTTTCACTGCAGGGTCAAAGGGACCAAAGAGCACACATGGTCAGTTCTATGGGGGCATGATAGTGGTGATCATGTCCTTGTAGCTGGCCAGTTTACCAGTCAAAAGGGATGGATGAGCACAGGCCTGGAGCCTGGAGCTGGCTTGGGGCTTTTAAAGAACCATATACACTTTGCTAGACCTGCCAAATCACATCTTTCAGAGAATGTGCCTGGCCCAAAGACTTGCACATAGTAAGCACTTAGCTATTATTAGTTCAATAAATGAATGAGTGGTTAAGGGTGGGGGGGGCAGGAAGGAGGTTGAATTGTTGGGAGAGGCAGGACCACGAAGGGCCTTGTCCATGATGCGAGGATAGGTGAGGAGGATTAGAGAGGAGGTCCATGGAGTTTTCTTTAAGGAGGAAAGATGCCTAATCAGGTTGAGTTTTAGAAAAATTCCTTTGGCGGCTGAACAGAGAATGGATTGGTAGAAATGAGACTGAAAGGGAGGAAGGAGAAATAAATCTCATACTTCTTAGTAATGCTGAGAAAGCATCAGGCAGCAGCAGAACTCCTCCTCTGAAGATAGGAACAAACTTTACACTTAGCTGAAATGACCTTGAAAAGCAAAAAAAAAAAAAAAAAAAAAAAAAAAAGACATAACAATAGCCTGGTTGCTAACATCTGCAGCCATAACTATGTAGCTGTAACTATGTAACTGGAGGAAAAAAAAAAGTATAAAAATGTTTTGGGGGTAGGGGCGACTGTTCCCTAGAACTCAGTATTTCATTCCTTGAGGTACCCGAGTTCTCCCTGGCAACAAAAGGTTCCTTCCTCTATATTGTTGGTGTAAGTGTCTGTCAGTTTTAATTCCTCGTTTCCCTGCAACGAAACCATCAGTGGAGACAGGAAGGGTAACTTAGTATTTGGATGGAGCTGGAGGTGTCAGTGTCGATAGGAAAGGTCTTCCCAGATTATTGTAGTAATTTAAGGAGAAGTCCTGGGCCTGGCCCACTCGGGTGAATGCCTGGCATGTGTGAGAGAGCAGGGTTAAGCCGAATGTGGAATGTGCATAAGTGTGTGTGGGACAGTGAGTTGAAAACCCTTTGTGCGTGCGTGCGCACAGGCAGCGAGGTGAATGTGTGTGGGACATGTGTGCAACTGATGTGGAGCGTGTGCGTGTGCTGGGTGTTGGAATGCAGTGTGTGCTGGTGCACTGGAACGTGTGTGTGCTTGCCTGAGTGCAAGGGAACAACAGCCTGGAACGATGTCTAGCACTTACCTATTTGGCCTGACAGCTCGTAAAGCACTCACTCCTCTGCCTTCCTCCTGACCACATGCTGCGAGTCACATGCAGGAATGAGCAAAACAGCGCAGCCCTGGAGCTCCAGCCTGACTCACAGCCAGCTATTTCCAACCAACTGAATTCATTGCTCCCTCCTTATGCTCATGTAGCATTTTTCTCTATAAAACTTGTCAGACCACTATAGTTATTAGTTTATGCATATTCCTTTCCCTTTGCTAGGCTGTGAAATCCTTAAGGAGGAGAAAACATGTCATGTATCTTTTGTTTCTCCAGAGTCTGACTTCATTGGGCACATACTGAGGTTCTCAGTGTGTGTTGAATAAACAGAAAGAATAGCCACATTTTTACAGCTTATTTAGCCCAAACATAAAGCCTCCAAAGCAAGATCTCATTACAGCCTCCTGCACCTTTTGGTAACAACAGTAGTAACAATTGAGATAGTAGCACCTGTAGCTCAGTGGCTGGGGTGCCAGCCACATACACCGAAGTTGGTGAGTTTGAATCTAGCCTGGGCCTGCCAGACAACAGTGACAGCTACAACCAAAAAATAGCTGGGTGCTGTGGCCAGCACTTGTAGTGCCAGCTACTCAGGAGGCTGAGGCAAGAGAATCGCTTAAGCCCAAGAGTTTAAAGTTGCTGTGAGCTGTGACGTCACAGCTCTCTACTGAGGGTGACATAGTGAGACTCTGTCTCAAAAAAACCCCCTAAAAAAAAAAAAAAAAAAAAAAAAAAAAAAATTGAGAACCGTTTGTGTGCTGGGCATGGTACCAAGTACGTTATGCCCAATGCTTTTAAAAACGTATTTATTTTTAATTTCATTTAATTTTTCAATATATCCATTAGTCTTGAATGTGTTCCATTTTTTCCAAAGTGTTAGGAGTTTAAGAAATCCTAGCAAGTAAATATTGTCAAGTGTCTCCTACACATGACAGAAGAGGCTCACTAAGGTTATGTAACTAGCTGAGTCACATGGTAGAAAGTAGAGGGCCAACAGGAGGGAGCTCCAAAGCCTGCGCTTTATCAAGCTGCTCTCAGCCTTGGGTTCCCCAGAGCCCCAGGCCTCGCTGTCTATTTCCTCCACAAATGGAAACATTGTTGCCCTTCCTGTGAGAAAGAAAAGGGTTTTATCTGGTCAAAAGGAAACACTGTTTCCTCCGTGCTCAAGGGCCAATCACAGAGAGTGAACCAAAAACAATATTATCCCAGCCATGTGGTCAGTTTGGGTTCACTCCAGCTTGGGATGCTGTGAGCTGCGTCCCTGGAGTGCACCAGGAAAAACAATCGTGGTTTACTTGACATCCAAGCCCATGGTGGGTTGAGGACAGAGATTCCCCTTCCCTCAAACTATTGTGTTTTTCTTTTCTTCCCTGAGGATCCAGGCAGGATGCTTTCTACCCCAGGGGGAGCTACTTCCAAACGCCGCTCTGTTACTGGGTGGAAAACTTTTGAGTTTGCTCTTTCCAACTCTGTGTTATTACTACAGAGGACTTAATCAAAAAGGCAGGGACCCTCCTTGGCCAGATTTTCTTGCACATAATTTAATAGCTGGCATTTGATCAATATTTTCTTTGTCAATGCGCTCTGATTGGCTGGTTGTACTTTGCAGTGATCTGTTCCTGGATAAATCCAGGTTGATTCTTCCCAGCTCCTTGTACCTTCTTCCAGGGGGTTTCTCATCATCGTGGGTAATCCCCGGAGGGAGACGGAGCACAGAGGAGCCTCCCCGTGTGAATAAGTCGGGGCCTCCAACAGAGATCTTCGAACTTTTCTTCCTTCTCACTGTTCTCACTCTCTAAGTTGCATGACTCATATCCACACAGTCTTTCTATTTAGCATCTTGGAACTGGGCAGCACCTCCCAGGCAGCACTCAACCCTGGGAACCAGGCAGAAACAAGTGAAAGTGGAGTGAAGGGGGGCCTGGGGTTAGGAGGCAGTAGTGAATTTCAAGGAAGTTAGTGATTTCAGGGATCCAGGAAGGTTCCTTACTTTCTAAACCTCTTCTCCCATCTGCTGGATATGAATTCCACTCTCTCAGCTTTTGGCTTTCAGATCCACTTCAAATACAACTCTTCACTACTTCTTCTATTTTATATTATTAATATTTATACCTTATGTGTTGGGGCTTGAACAAAATTTTTTTTTAAATTTTGGTTTACATTTTTATAAAAATAAAAGAATTGGGCAACTCATAAGAAAGAAGGGAAAGTGATTTTGGTGAAACCTAAACTCAATAAAGGTCACTTACCTGGGGGGACACTGAGCTTTGCGGACAGACTTTGAACATGCGATGGCCTCTGGGCACGTGGCTCTGGAGCCAAACTGGCTGAGTTTAAGAGTTGATTCTGTTTTCTAGTTGTGTGAACCTAGGCAGGTTAAGTAGGTTCCCTGAATCTTAGTTTACTCATATGCAAATTAGTGGCAATGATAATTCCTACTTCCTGGGGTTGCTGGGAGGATTGGGTGAGGCGCTATACCCAGAATGCCAAGGGTGGTGCATGACATATAGTGAGCACTCAATTAGCTGTTAATATTTGGTTACTAACGTCTGCCCTAACTGATGTGCTAGCTCTTTCCAATAAATCTGGGATTTGACATTAGAAACCTAGAAAGTTAGGGCTGCGAGGAACCCTAGATAACCCAAAGAGCTCTCTTGTAAATGAAGAAACAGATGTAACGCAAGTCACTGAGGGACTGGCAACAGTGTCTGGTCTGTTCCACAAAGCTGCCCCGGCCTTGGGGGGCAGATATCCTGGGCCTGCAGAGGCAACCTCATGTCTCCCTATAAAGGCATCTGCCTTCAAAAAGTGGCATAATTTCTACGGGAGTCCCTTAGATAACAAAGCAGGTTTTCATTCATAGACCAGTAATACGGAGATATTGCCTGGCCATGATGTCTAGGTTGCTCTTGGTAACAGGAGCTCAGTGAAGTTTGAGGGTCCTCAAGATCTGTGGATTTAGGAGAGTGGCCACAGAGGCCTGGAGACAGTTTGACATGGAAAGAGAATGTGCAAAATTTCAGAGACCCAGGTGAACGTATGACATTTAAGTTGAGAACTCAGGTGTGTTTTTGTCAGGATGGTTCCTTTAGTGCTGAGGCATTTTACAGGAGGGCCACTCACCAGCTCATTTCTTTCTCGTTGAAGGCTTTGGTTCAGTGGCCTTAGACATGTTTAGAATGGCATTTGGAAAATGGACTTTACAGAAAAGGTATAAAATAATAGGAGCCAACCTTAGAGAAAATTTTTTGTTGTTTTCTGCAGGGAGAGGAAGAGAACTCTACCCATGCTTCTATCAGCCAAACACATTTCAGTATTTTTTGATAAATATACCATTTTTTTTTATAATACTGAAATTATGGAGCTGAAGAAATTTCTAAGGAAAGTCAGGGACTTATTAAATATCCTCCAGTGAGTCATTCTGGCTTCTTTTGGGGGAGGAGGGTTATGTCCTTACAAATGTGAGCATCTGTTTTTGTGACGGAGTGTGGTGGGATAGCGAGAACATCGCGTGGAGTCCCGAGATCCAGATTGAACTCAGACTTGAAGCCTGGGCCCCAACTCCACTTGTGCTAGATAACTTTGATAGTGTCTTATCCTTCCTGGACTTTTGATAACATAGATTACTACCATATCAGCTTGTTCAATGCGTACTGGGCTGAGCCTTGACATAGAGGCAGAAGGTTTCCAGGGACTTGAGGTTAAAATTTCATCTATATGGTTTTGACTGCTAGGTGGCTGATTGATTTATACAATTTACAGTTGTACATTGACTGGGAGTCTTTTCTTAAACTTTTTTTTTTTTTAATGCTGGTTTCCCAGGTCCTCTCCTCTCTAGGGTGACAGGGGTCATTTACCAGGCCATTTTGTCCTTCTCTTTTCATTAATTTGGCCACTCAGGCCCACCCAAATCTCAAGAGACCAAGAGTGGATGATGGGAAAGGTAGGCTAGCGTCTTAGTCTATATGGCCTGCTAGTGCAAGCTCCTATATGGTGAGTGACTTACAAATAACAAATATTATTTCTCAGGCTGGAAATTCCTCGATCCAAGTACCAGCAGATTCAGTGTCTTCCTCTTGCTGGTTCACAGGCTCCGTATTGACTTCTTGTCGTGTCCTTATAGCTGGAAGACAGAAGAGACCTCTCTGGGGTCCTTTATATAGTCCCACTAATGGCATCCATCAGGGCCCATCCTCATGACCAAATCACCACCTAACAGCCCCACCTCCAAATCTCATCACTTTGGGGGTTATGTCTCAACATAACGAACTTTACAGGGACACAAATATTCAGCCTATAGCAGAGAATGAATGTCCACTGCACAGGAATTTTCACAGCTGTGGGGAGTCCTGAGTTGTATGTAGACCTTCATTCCTCTGCTCTGAGTCATCTTAGAAGCTGCTTCGTTCAAGGGAAGAAGGCAAATTTAGGGGGTCTTCCTTTGGAACATTTAGGTGACTCTTGTAAGTACAGAATTTAGCCATAACCTCATGAGGTTCCTGGTCAAGTCTATGTGTCTGCTTTGGATCAGACCCCATGGATTGCCCTGTGTCTTGTCTGAGCCCTCCCCACCTCTTTCCTGGAGAAACTAGCATTGGGGGTGGAGGGTGGGAGTCACTGTTTATCTTGGTGGGCCTCACTTGAGCTGGACACCGCTGCTTTATCTGCCCAGGGTAAAGTATGACCCTCTTTTTAGTTGGCCCAGTGCTCTCCCTCAGTCCCTTGGTCTGCCAGTGATTTTGACCCCTGCTTCCCAGCCCCTCTGGGATCATAGGAGAGCACTCTTTCCCCCCTGCCTGCCCAAACCTAGCGGCAACAGCAGCTAGCCACGGCTGGTGTGCATGGCTGCAAGTCCCATCAGGGCAAGGCCTAGCCGGTGGGTTAGAGCTTCACTTCTCTTCCAAGTGGGGTAGTTCACTCAGTAGGTGAACCTGTTAAAATAGGTACAGCCTGTGCCAAACTCAACTCGAGGGGTAAGAATGAGGCAGCTGTGCTTGCTGGCCTGCCAGGCTGATAACGCATGATAGGGGCAAACAAAAATGGGTTCAGATTCAAGTTCCATTGCTTCCTGGACACGCTAACTTAGGCAAATGCTTTTGCCTCTCTGTGTCACAGCTTCATGCCTGTTCACAAAATGTGCATATTTTAAGGATTAAATGAACTGATGCATTAGACTGAAACACACATAATTGTTGGTATTCAATTAATGTAACCTATAAAAATGACAAAAAGTGTTTTAAAAAACATGACTCAATAGAAGAAGTTCCCTTCAAATATAATGATGTAGGCATGTTGAAAGAAAAAGAATTAAGAAAATCTATATTATACAAATATTAATCAGAAGAAAATAGGAGTATCATATTCATAAATGTGAAAATCTTCAGCAAAATATTAGCAAATTCAATGTAGCCATATATTAAAAAAAGAATCACATACTACACCAAGTGGGGTTTATTCCAAGTGTGCAAGATTGGTTCAATATAAAAATTATATGATCATAGTAATTGATGCAGAAAAATTGTTTGACAAAATTCAGTACTCATTCATGATAAAAACTCTCAGCCAGTTAGGAATAGAGGCAAATTACCTTACCTTGCTAAAAAGCATCTATAAGAAGTCTGTAGCTAATATAATACTTAGTGATGAAAAACTAAATGCTTTCTCCCTAAGATTAAATCAAAGCAAAACTGTGTACCACACATTTTTAGCACAGTCCTGGAAGTTCTAGCCATTGCAAAAAAGAAACTAAAGGCAGATAGGTTGGAGATGAGAAATAAAATTATATTTGAAGATGGCACGGTTGCACACGTAGAAAATCCTAAGACATCTGCAAAAAACCCTCCTAAAACTATTCTGGAGGCTCTCCAAGATCAAAGGATACAAAAATCAGTTGTCTTTTCGAAACTTGTATTAAACATGTGGGCACCAAAATTAAAATACAATGCTATTTACAATCACTCAAAAATCCTCGCTTGTAAGTATAGCAAAACATGCACAGGACTTGTAGGCTGAAAATTATAAAACTTGATGAAAAAAATCAGAAGATCTAAACAAATGGAGAGACACCCTATGTTCAGGAGATTAACTCAGCATAGTAAAGATACAATATAGTAAAAATGTCAGTTTTCCTCACTTTGATGTAGAGGATTAACAGAATTCCTGCCAAAATCTTAGCAATGTTGTGGAGTTTTTTGGTACATATCATTTATATTAAACAAGATTGTTCCAAAAATTAGACTAAAAGGCCAAGGAATCAAAATAGCTAGAAAAATTTTACAAAAGAAGGGAAACCAGTGGGAGAAACCAGTCTACCCTGTTTGAAGACTTATTATACAGTTGCAGTAATCAAGACAAGCTGGTATTGACAGAGGACAGACACATAGATCAAAGGAGCACAGTGAAGGATCCAGGAACAGACCCACACAAATAAACCTCTGGGTGGCCTTATTTTTCAAAAAAGCTCTAGACTCAGCAGCGGGAAACCCCAGGTTAGGCCCTAGGATTGCTATTTAAGCTATATTATGCAAATATTAATTGAAAGAAAATAGGACTATCTATATTAATAGATGCGAAAATCCCCAAGCAAAATATTAGCAAATGGAATATAACCACATATGGAAAAAATCACAAACCACATCAAGTGGGGTTTCCACTTCTATGTAAGGGGGCATCCTGCCCTCTTCCAAGCCTTTACTTAACAAAGATGACAAAACAGTTTTTTTTTTTAAGTATAAGAAGTTGTACGAACCAAAAGAATGACTATGTTGTTTGATGTGAATAATATAGCTCAACATCATAAGAATTTAACACCATATCCAAGATCCAATGCTGAGAACCTTAGTGCAGTATGTTAATTTGGTTTCTTTCTTCCTGACTAACACTACTATTTCTTCATTTGGACTTCTTAAGAAACATGAAATTGGGACTCAGATTTGCAGAGATATTTTTAGAGTTCTCTAAGGCCCAAAAGCTCATGGTTTGGGTATGTGAACTTCTGAGAATGTCTGTGAACAATAGATTTTATAGCAATTTAAGAGCGATTTAAAGATAGATGCTCTGTTTACCAGTAAAATATTTCTGCATGTGTGGGCAGAAAAATCTTGAAATGATTCTAACCAACTAGCAACCAATCACCCAAAGAGGGTTCTATGTAAATTCACGTTAGCATATGTGGAGCACAGGACACACACACACACACACACATACACAAGCATCCTTAGCACCAATGTCACCCAGCGTGATTAGGGGTTGGTACCATAAATATGCACATATTTGAAATCTGTAGATGTATGTAACCCCCAAACTTGAGTGATCTGATTGCAAGAATTTTTCTCTTTCAAGTGGGTGAGGCAGTGTAGCAGGGTGGTTAGAAGTGTGAATTCTGGAGACAGATTGTCTGAGTTAAAAACCCCAATTTCACCTTATATAACTGTGATCTTGAATGTGTTATTCAACTATTTTGTGCCTTGGTTTGTTCTCCAGTATGATTGGAATAATTATTATACCTATCTCATAGTGTTACTGTGAGGATTTGAGGAAATCATTTATATTAAGCTCTTATGCATGAAAAACCTGTAGAAGAGAGTGAAGCAGAAGTATCTGTGTTCTTTTCAGTAATGTATGAATGGAGTGGAACAG
>NW_003852411.1:28658263-28665008 GCF_000181295.1 Otolemur garnettii | reverse complement strand
GCCACAATGCCTGGCTATTTTTTGGTTGCAGTCGTCATTGTTTTTTGGTGGGTCCGGGCTGGATTCAAACCTGCCACCTTAGGTGTATGTGGCTGGCACCTTAGCCACTTGAGCCACAGGTGCCGAGCCTTCTTATAGGTTCTTAATGTATATTTCACATTCTTATTGTTTGATAATGATATTAAAAATTGTTGAATTAAATTGTTTTCAGCTTCCTGGGTTTCTGAGAATTGGGCAAAGTTGATGATATTATGTTTCTTTTGTTAATGCTACCCACACAAAGTGAAGGTTTTGGTTGGAGGCACAGGAGGGGCCCAGACAGGGCAGAAAGTGGGAAGACCCAGAACAAGGACAACGAGGCTGATGGGCTTTGGGCTGCCTTGGCCTCCTCGCTGTCTGCCACTGCCTTCATCCACGTCTGTCTGGGAAAGGGCTCTTGCTGTGTGTCTAGGAGGTAGAGCTGCGTTTCTCTGATTTCCCTCAAGGGTCCCTTGAATGTGGCAGAAGGAGGGGTCATGACATTACCCCTACCTGGAATACTGACCAGTGGTTTGCTCTTTCTTGTATGACCAGTGTCCTTGTCTGCAGCCCCAGAACAAGGATAGCCACCATGGTCATGAAATGGCCTACCACTTGGCTGGCTGTCCCTGTCCTCTGTAAGTTCCATGCTAATTATATGGACTCTTCCTTGAAGCACTGAGAGCTTACTTATTATTTCCAGAAGTAACTGTGGCAGATTAGAAATGTTGGTTTGTTTTGAGGGCTTTTTTTCTTTCTTCTCCTCCTTCCTCCTTTTTTTTTTTTTTAAGTTATTATATACATTGTTGAAAGGATGTGATATTTAGAGGTATTTTCTCAGCTGTCTCAGCATAAGAGCTCTGATGTTGGAGCCAGTAGCCTGGGGTGTTCTAGTTGCAGTCTTGGTAGTAATTGACTGTGATATTGTCATGCGTGGTTTTCTGGACTGTGTTCTCTGATGACTGAAATTTCTGGTGAGGATGGAGAAGACACCTGCTGAGAGATGCTGCCTGGGCCAGGTTGGGGGCAGCAGGTGGGGTTGAATTCTAAGACCTACGTCATCAGTTCTAGCCCTAAGGCACTTACATACCTGATCCCACAATGAATAGTGAATATTTAGGGCGCACACACCGAGCATTAGGGGTTATGGGGCGAGTCCTCCTTCTGGGTTCCCATTGATACGTCAGTGGAATTAGAGAAACAAAACATAACATAGGTGAGCCTGGTATGTTTTCACACACAGCTTTTTGCAATGGCTACTACCCAGCTGACTGAAAGTTTTCAGAGTGACTCGGTCCAAAGGTGATTGTTTTGGAAACTTTGAATGAGATTGGTTCGGCGGCTTCAGCATTCTGCAAGTAGAGAGGGATGGGGGGCAGTTGAAAGCGCCCTCACTTTGGACATGGCCTAGGTGACTTTCACTCATGCGAACATGTGAATATGCGTTGAGAATGGAACAGGTGAGACCTGCTCGTGTCTCCATTCCAAACACCAGTGTGCACACGGGGACACAAACAACCTTTTGTGCTGTTCCATGCAAGACCTCTCTATGTGCCTGTGCCTTCATTTGCACAGCTGCCTGGACCACCTCATATGAGCAGTATGCTAGTCACTGCCACCTGGTGTGGAGTGGTCACTATTTTCCAGGCACTTCCCATGTAGTATACACATGTTAACTCATCTCCTCTCGTGGAGCCACATGAGGTAGGAATAACCGTTATGTTCTGCTGGTAAAACAGCTGAGACCCAGAGAGGTCAAGTATTTCACTCAAGCTAGTAAGTGGTGTGGCCAAGTTTTGGACTCGGGTGGCACCTGGCTCCAGAGTCTAAGCGCTTAGTCACAACGCCACATGGACTCTACAAAATCTATGAGTTTATTGATTTTAAGCTCTGCTAGTTGAAAAATATTTGTAAACTATCTCCATTAAAAATTCAAGCTGTGTGTAGATTATGATTTTGCCTGTAACGAAGACAGCCATGACTTGCAGAAGAGGGGCACCCGCAGTGTGCCAGCAGACGTGACAGTGCCAGTGCTGTCCTGGGTTGAACTGAGCTGTGCTCTGCCAGACACTGGCTGGGGAAGGGCCAGGAAAGTACCCTGGGCATAATGAGGGAACCTGAGTATGTCAGTATTCTGCTCCCAGTGCGTCCCTTGGCACCTGCTGGTGACAGCTTGGCCACTTCTGGTCTGTCCCAGACTTTTGTCAGTGGGTTGGTACCTCTATGTTTTCCTTTCCCTGATGATGAAGACGCGGCCACTATGTCCCCCCCTTACAATGTTTTGCCAGAAAATTGCTCACACTTTCGTTAATGCCTCCGGTTCCTTAATTCAGGCTGGTTGACTTGGTCCCAGCTGTCAGTGTTGGCTTCTTCTGTTATTTGTGTATCTTTTTGGGCTGGTGCAGAGATGCACTGTGGGCTTGGACGGTGGCGGTGGGATCACTTGCAACACATCTGCAGGGAAGCTGATGGCCAGAGCGCAATCCCCGGTCATGTAGCTGACTTTAAAATGGAGGCTCCTGGAGGTGATGGTGGATATGGAGGTCTCCAGCAAAGTGCCAGGCACGGTGTAGCCCTCCCCATGTCCTTACAGGGTAGGTGCAGTTATTAACGCACTTGAACGTTAAAGAAGGACTAACACAGAGAGGAAAGTAACTTGCCACAGTTTTTCTCAGCTAGAGGAACTGAGACATAAACCAGAGGCTTAAGGCCCAAGATCCATGCTCTTGGCTGCCAGGCTATCCCACCTGCCCCCAAGAGGCTTCATAGGGAATAAACAAGCAACATAGGAACTTCCTCAAAGACTGTCTTCTTGGTCTCATTTATTTAAGTGTTTGAGAGCCTTTGGGTTTACTTTAAATTTATAGACTACTGGAAAAGATGTAAAGCATCATTTAAAAATAATGCATGAAGGTTTTATTTCAGGTTCATTTTTCAAAGGGCTTCCCAAGCACATAGAAGACAGAGTGCTGCCAATAGGGACTAAGCTTATTTAGTTCTGTCTTCTCCTTTGTGATATAATAACAACAGCCATCATGGTTGAGCACATCCTGCAAGCTGGGCACTTTCTAAATACTTTCTATATTTCCCCACTTTTGCTCATCCCTGCTTTCTGCAAGCTGGATTGTGTTTATCCTCACTTTATGGAAAAGGGAATTGAGGTTGTGTTACCTACTCACAGTCATGCAGCTTGTACGAGCTCTGGGTGGGGCGTGGCGTAGAGACCCAGGCAGTCTGGCTCCTGAGTCTGTGTGCTTAATTCACCACCACTCTAGAGCAGGAAGATCACTGGGTTTGGGGTTAGGACCCTCAGGCCAGCTCTGCTCAAACATCAACACTGTAGTGCTGGCCAAGTCACCTCTCCTCTCTGGTTTCCACTGATTCCTTCATTCACTCAGCACAGCTGCCTACAGCACCCCAACCACGGACCAGTCCTTGCTCACACTGGACGCATCCTCGGGGAGGAGGCAGATTTGGTCCATGATGCTTATCTAGGGTTTTCAGATGAATGTTGGTTTTCCTCATCTGTAAAAGATGAGAATTAAAATATATAAACATTTCTCATTTTTTGGGAAACCTCATCTTTTCTTATAAACATAACAAGTTATGCCTTCTCTAATGTTCTTTGAAATTTCCAAACAAGTGCATTACCACAAGTAAAACTAAATGAAATTAATTTATAATATTGAGTGATTTTTGTTGGACTCCCAGAAAGCCTATCCCTGAGGAATCTCTGGGGAGATTCTGTACTGATGTCCCCCACGTCCAGGCATTCTCCCAGTTAAGCGTCATTGCGATAGTATTCTTGCTCTAAAAATGGGAGCTATAGTTAAATTTTTAATTGCTTTGAAATGCTGGGGTTGTGTCTACTTAATTTATATTCATCCTTTCACCAGGTTTTGACTCTTGGGCTCATGTGGCAAATAAAACTTTACTCATTCCTTTTACTGAAAGCCCTTTATGCCCCCAGGACATTGTTGTTGTGAGTCACAAGTGCTGTCACCCTTGGACATTTCCCCATCAGCATCCAGACACCAAGGGACGCGCCCCTGCCTGACATTATGGGCCCCAGGTTCCTCATGTAGTGGCCTTGTGAGTGATAGGCCTTTGGCTGTCGGAAATTCCTGGGCTGCTTTTACTCTGAGATTTTCATGGGAAAGGAGACTTCACAGGCCTCTTAGGAGCACTAATGGGAACATCCACGCTGCCCGAGGCCTGGGCTCTGAAGGACTGGCTGCTTGAGTTTGCTGCCTTGCGCTCACTATCACTCTAATTGCTTTGTTGGCTCCCTCCTAAGCTCTCAGGGATAGCGTCCTGAGCGTGATAAAGCAGTGCTAGCTTTAGCTAACACCAGCTAGTTCCACTGAAGGAGCAGAGAGCAGGATTCTCTTACTGAGCATCAGAAGAATGTATTTACCTGGAATCCTAAAAGGAGTGACAGGTGTTACCAAAGGAAAAAAGCAATTTAATTCAATAGACAACTCCTGACAGCCTGCCCAGTGACAGGCATGTAGAGATGAGTAAGACCAGTGTCTAATGAGGGGCTGCCAAATGGTTGACAACCGGCTCTGGGGGCGGGGAGGGTGGTAGCCTTGAGGGGGAGCTTCTGCCCATCTCCAT
Organism: Otolemur garnettii; assembly: GCF_000181295.1. Classification (NCBI taxonomy): domain Eukaryota; kingdom Metazoa; phylum Chordata; class Mammalia; order Primates; family Galagidae; genus Otolemur; species Otolemur garnettii. The sequence continues at coordinate 28,660,370 of NW_003852411.1, read as the reverse complement.
TGTGTAAATACTCTCACCACGGTTGATTTCAAACTGATGATGTGCACGGAATTCCTGAGAAGTTTAAGAATGGACGCTTAGGAGCCTGTACAAGCTGGTCCTGCCCTCACCCGTCGGTGCCTGCTTTCACCACTGTCACTGTAGCCTGGAGGAGATATAAATTGCAGCACAGCACAGAAAGGGCAAGGACAGAAGTACGAAGATGGAAGAAAGGTATCTCGAGGGACGGTGAGTCACTTCTGTGGTGGGCATGTCCACATGGCAAGGTGCAAGGAAGACAGGAAAGATGGGTAAGGAAGGTCTAGAGGTGGGGGGAGGGGGATCTTCAGAGCATCCCCATGGCCTTCAGGTCACAGGGAGGTGGCTTGTCCTGGCTGCAAGGTCCTTAGCAGTGTAGCGTCACCTCACCTGGCAAAGGTTTTCTCCCACATTCACTGCTCACAAACCTTCCACCGCTTTCTCAGAGTCCTAGGAACACGCCTGTGCCTTGGTGGTTACCCCTCTCCCTGTCTGGAAAGCTCTTTCCCTTCCCCTCCATCTTCAGGCTTCCCTCCTCCATCTCCAGGCTTCCCTCCTCCTCCTCCTTCAGGAATGCTTCCCGTAACAGCTCCAAGGCGCAGGAAGCACTATCATAAAGGGAAGGATTGGTCAAGTAGATTACATTAAAGTTAAGAACTGAAGTCTCCACTCTGGGAGGCCGGGGTGGGTGGATCGCTTGAGCTCAGGAGTTTGAGACCAGCCTGAGCAAGAGCAAGACCCTGTCTCTACTAAAAATAGAAAAAAAATAGTCTGGTATTGTGAGCACTTGTAGTCCCAACTACTCAGGAGGCTGACGCCAGGATTTTGAGATAGCTATGAACTGTGACGCCACGGCACTCTACCCAGGGCACAGAGTGAGACTCTGTCTCAAAAAAAAAATTATGTTTATCAAAAATTACTGTTATAAAGGGGAACGGCAAACAATGGTGTTGGCAAAAACACTTGGGGCACTTGTGACCAGGGAAGGACTTGTATTCAGAGCAGGTAAGGAAACCTCACAAACCAATAAGAAAAAGACAGAGAATGGGAAAGAGACTTGAGTAGGAATTTCGCAGGAGTGGATAGCCAAATGGTACACAGGAAAAGGCTGACCTTCACTGGGCCTCCACTGGGTCACTGGGGAAGTGAGATGCCAGCAGAATGGCTAACTCTGAGTGGACTTGCACTGCCCTGTGCTGCTGAGGATTTGGGACAGTGGAAGATAATACTGGGGTGCCAAAAAATGGTACCTATTTTAAGAGATGTTATCTAGGTGCCACTTTTTGTTTGCTGTAGTCGGAATTACCTGGAGACTGATGGTGACCGCTCTGAGCACCTCTCGTATTGCACAAATCAAAGGTGACTTGTATCCATCTTTTGTTACCAGTGTATTTTGAGTATTACAACTTTAATACAGTTTTTTCCTTTCTTAAAATGTTGTATACATTTTGGGGGCACTGTCTGTATAGACTGCAGGTGAGTGTCAAAATCAGTACAACCCTACTGAAGCACTTTTTGGCAATATTGATTAAAATTGAACATATCCATACTCTGTGACGCAGCAGTTCCCGTCCTAGATACAGAGCTGAGGAAGATGCATCCCTGTGTTTACTGCGGGGGGTGAAGTGGGAGGTTTAGAAAGCATCGTTAGTTACGGCTCCAAATGGGAAACACCCAGATGTCCGTCAGCAGCAGAAAGTAAGTTACAGACTATAAAGCGGAGTCCTGTACAGCTGGGATAAATTCTGAAGTGATGCTCCATAAACCGCATGGGTGAACCTAAAAACCTAAGTCTGAGTGAAAGGGGCCAAACACAAACAAACACAATGGAATTATTATATGGATATGAAGTTTGAAAATAGGCCAAACTATTCAAGGGGTTCCAAGTCAGTTTGCTAGATGCCTCTGGGGAGGAACAGGTGGGTAGAAATCAGGGGCCATGATGGGGGCTTCCGAGTTGCTGGGATGTTATATTTCTCCCCCTGAGTGGTGATAGCATGGGCGTGTTCCTTTTGTTATAAATCAAGCCGCGCACATATGACTCATGAACCTTTCTGTAGAGCTTATATATATATATATATATATATAT